>NW_027442467.1:0-114173 GCF_048569485.1 Anomaloglossus baeobatrachus | reverse complement strand
TCTGGATAGGGGAGAAAACCAATGTCCTCGCCAGGGGAGGGGAGCAGAAGAGTGTGAGGATGCCGCCATGGATGTTACAAGCACCAATTATATACTGCAGTATTTCCAGGTAATATAATACCCTTAATATATGGGCACCCCACTGGTTCAATTTTTGGCTGTATCTTGAATCTAAACTTTTGATATTGCCTAGGAGCATATGGTTTGCTCCAAGTGCTGATGCACTAGTCACTTTATATTTGGTATTAGCTTTGTGTATTATATTTCTGTGGTTTAAAGGGAACCTGTCAGCAGAAATTTCGCACTAAACCTAAAAGATTCCCCTTCTGCAGCTCCTGGGCTGCATTCTAGAAAGGTTCCTGTTGTTATTGTGCCCCCTTTGAGACCTAAATAAATACTTTATAAAGTCTTACCTTTTTGTATGCAAATCTTTTTTTATGGTCACAGGGGCGGGCTGTCTTGCGTCCGTTATTCTCCCTCCTGCCACTTTACGCCGTCCCCCATTGCTCATTTCCATACCTGAGGACGCCGCCCAGTGCTCCCTAGGTCTCGCGCATGCCCAGTGGCACTATCGCGGGACAGCACTGTGTAAAGTGTGACCACTGGTGAGGTGATTGCGCAGGCGTGAGATTATGGGCGGCGCTGTGATTGTCATCAGCAGCGTCATCCAAGTACCCGCCCATAATCTTGTGTCCGCGCTTTTCACTCTGCCTCCACCGTTATGCGGTTATGATCGGTGGTATGCTGCTCCTCACATCTATTTCCTGCTCCAGGGAAAGATGGGTAATAGGTGACGTGGGTTCATATGGCCAGCGCTTGCGCATAACGGTGGAGGCAGAGTGAAAAGCGCGGGCAGGAGATTATGAGCGGGTACTTGGATGACGCTGCTGATGACAATCACAGCGCCGCCCATAATTTCACTCCCTGCGCAATCACGTCACCAGCGGACACACTGCGCACAGTCCCGCGAGAGTGGCACTGGGCATGCGCGAGACCATGGGAGCACTGGGCGGCGTCCTCATGTATGGAAATGAGCAATGGGGGACGGCGTACAGCATCAGGAGGGAGAATAACGGACGCAAGACAGCCCGCCCCCGTGACCATAAAAAAAAAGATTTGGATACAAAAAGGTAAGACTTTATAAAGTATTTATTTAGGTCTCAAAGGGGGCACAATAACAACAGGAACCTTTCTAGAAAGCAGCCCAGGAGCTGCAGAAGGGGAATCTTTTAGGTTTATTGCGAAATTTCTGCTGACAGGTTCCCTTTAACTACTGTATACTTACATATGTTTACATGCCAAATACTGTATGTGATCAATTCATTTTATACTGCATATCAAGTGTGATCTCGAACCATGGCATTTACATTTACTGTTGTCTGTTTTTCTATATCTTATTTTTTAATATGTTTAATAAAATTTGTATTTTTTTATGGTGTTTAGTCCATTTTGTTCTCTCCTTAATATAATTCTATTTGTGGATATATGCATTTTCGTCAGATTGGGAATTATGTAACGTTATTCCATGGCTAACACTCATTATACTTTTGTTTAAATGGAATTTGTGTATTTATTGTTTCCATCCTGTAGTAATGTGCCCATCCTTGTTCCCATACTGTAGTAATAAGAAACAGAAAGCAATGTTGTCAGCTCACCTCCTCTGGTTCTCTGGCATCCTAGTGGCAGCCTGGACTTCGTTTGGCCAACCGTATGAAGACAAGCAAGAAAATAGATGTGGCGCTTGTAAGAAACCAGCTTGAAGTAGTTCAATAAAATATCCAAAATTTATTTAGAAACGTTGCAAGTAAAAATATAGGACAGTCATGACTACCCCCTTGTAGAACTAGATGGTGAGTGGGGACAATGCGTTTCTCCAATCTCTTGGGCTTAATCATGTACATGATTAAGGCCAAGAGATTGGCAGAATCGTGTTGTCCCCACTGACCATCTAGTCCTACAAGGGGGTAGTTATGACTGTCCTGTATTTTTACTTGCAACATTTCTAAATAAATTTGGATATTTTACATGAACTATTCAAGCTGGTTCCTTACAAGCGCTGGATCTATTTTCTTGCTTGTCATTCTGTAGTAATGTGCACATCCTTGTCCCCATCCTGTAGTAACGTGCCCCAGCCTTGTCACCATCCTGTAGTAATGTGCCCATCATGTAGTAATGTGCTCATCCTTGTCCTCTTTTACTAAAGTGCACCATACTTGAGCCCATCTTGTAGTAAAGTGCCCACCTTGTAGTAATGCAGCCCTCCTTTTCCCCATTCTGTATTAATGTGTCCCTCCTTTTCCCCATTATGTATTAATGTGCCCATCCTTGTCCCCATCCTGTAGTAATGTGCCCTTCCTTGTCACCATCCTGTAGTAATGTGCCCATCCTGTAATAATGTGCTCCATCCTGTAGTAATGTGCCCCATCTTGTAGTAATGTGCCCCATCCTTGTCTCCATCCTGTAGTAATGTACCCATCCTTGTCCCCTTTTACAAATGTGCCCCATCCTTGAGCCCATCCTTTAGTAAAGTGTCCATCCTGTGGTAATGTGCCCCATCTTTGTGCCCATCCTGTAGTAATGTGCCCTCTCCTTGACCCCATCCTGTAGAAATGTGCCTATCCTGTAGTAATGTGCCCCCTCTTTGTCCCCTTTTATTAATGTTCCCCATCCTTGTCCCAATTTTGTAGTATTGTGCCCATCCTGTGGTAATGTGCCCAACCTTGTCCCCTTTTACTAATATGCCCCATCCTTGAGCCCATCCTTTAGTAAAGTGTCCATCCTGGCTTAATGTGCCCCCTCTTTTTCCCCATTCTGTAGTAATGTGCCCATCCTTGTCCCCATCCTGTATTAATGTGCCCCATCCTTGTCCCCCTACTGTAGTAATATGCCCATCCTGTAGTAATGGTCCCCATCCTGCAGTAATGTGCCCATCCTCTAGTAATGTTCCCCATCCTTGTGCCCATCCTTGTCCCCTTTTACAAATGTGCCCCATTTTTGTCCCCATTGTGTAGTAATGTGCCCATCCTGTAGTAATGTGCCCAGTCTCGTCCCCTTTAACTAATGTGCCCCAAACATGTGCTCATCCTGTATTATTAAACTTGTTCCCTTTTATAATTTGTCTCATCCTTGAGCCCATCTTGTAGTAATGTGTCCATCCTGTAGTATTGTGCCCTCACCTTGACCTCAACTTGTAGTAATATGACCATTGTGTAGTAATGTGCTCCCTCCTTGTCCCCCTTTACTAATCTGCCCCATCCTTGTCCCATTCCTGTAGTATTGTGCCCATCCTGTAGTAATGTGCCCAACCGTGTTCCCTTTTACTAATGTGCCCCGTCCTTGAGCCCATTCTGTAGCAAGGTGCCCATCCTGTAGTATTGTGCCCCCTCCTTGATCCCATTCTGTAGTAATGTGCCCATCCTGTAATAATGTGCCCATTCTGTAGTATTATGCCCATCGTGTAGTAATATGCCCATCCTTGTCCCTTTTTACTAATGTGCCCATCCTTGTTTACTTTTACTATACTGTCCCCTTTACTGATCCTTTTTTTGTAGCAATGCCTCATCCTTGTCTGCTATTGTGCCATTTCATACCTCTCCTCCATTCTCCAACCTGCTTCTTGCAGCCAGCAGGCACGAGCCCCCCTTGATGATCGAGGCAACTGGCGACTGTCAACGCATCATCTGAAATTCAGATGAAAGTTTTGCCGCCGTGCAGTGTCAAGCTCTCTCTGCACTATTCCAATGGCAGCCGCCGGCCAATCAGAGGCAAACAGGTGACGTCATATGCATCAACCTCTTGCCACTTATTGGCCAGCAGCTGCCATTGGAATAGTTATGCAGAGAGAGCTTGACTCTGCTCTGCATCGGTAAAACGTTCATCTGAAATAAAGCAGTGAGCACTGACAGGTGCGACCCTTGCACCAGCCGCGATCGTCAAGGGGGGCACTTGCCTGTGAGCCGCAAGAAGCAGGTGATCGGGTACTGTGACTATTTGGCAGCCTAGAACAACTGTGCTGTACTCGCGTACCTGCTACAACTGATGACGGGTCATGTGACAGAAAGGAAGTTCCAAGTCAGTGGCTGTGATGGTTGGATATGGGGGGAGGTGTATCATGTTGTGTAGATTCATATTTTAAGCTTGGTTCACTGTCCATTATTTGTACTGCTTGTGTGTACATTGTATTGTCTGTAGGTAATCACCCCCTGTAGTGTTCCTGTTCCTAAGTTTGGGGGAAGGGGCCTGAGATTCACCCAACCTCTTTGCTTACCTGGTAGACTCAATCAGTCTGTTGGAGAACTTGAACAGAGAAGGATTAATCCTCTGTGAGAAACTGTGGCTTCTCAGAGAGACCTGTACATTTATCGCTTACCGGACTATATTTGTGTTACAGGACTAATTTTACCCTCTGTTTTGTGGTTTATGTTATGGACCATTTGAGTTGCTTGGAATAATTGCTCTTTGGATTGTACCGCCATCTCTCACTCTGTTAATTGTGTGATATGGGAGAAGGACCCCGTCACAGTGTCGCTAAGCTCATGTGATGTGCCTATTTACATGTGACCCACAACTCTCAGACCGCGGCCCGCGAGCCAGCAGCGCCATCATGGTAATGGCGGTGCATGCTAGCTAGGCCATGTTGTCGACATTGTTGGTGGTCAGGGGAGACACCAACAGGCTCAGCGCTCCCTGGAACTAAAATTCTGTGAATGTAGGACTATGTATGTATGGACTATACCCATGTTTGCTGACTATATATTGGAAGAAATCCCGAACATTACACAAATTTAGTATATACTAGAACCATACTATATGTGGACATGAGATTGACATGAAAAAGAAGGGATAAGCAAATAATAAATCCACCCCATAGGTTATAAATGGAATGATTCCCTATTGAGTGAATTATATTTTCACACTTTATTTATTTTTTTTAAATGCTACCAAGGATCATACTAAAGATACCTCAGGGCCTATAGTATGATAACCAATAACCATATGTGTGGCCATAATTATTGCAACAATTTGATGTAAACAGTAATAATTGCTATTAATTAAACCTTCAAGGTTGTGGTTAATACCGGCCTAAGAACAATATATGGGCACTTACTAATCAAAAGTAGTCAGATTACTAACCCTCAGATTCAAGGGCAATTTTGGCATAAAAATAAGTAAGTGCTGAAAATTGTGTAATTACTATTGTGTGGTGAATTTGATGTGACTAGCTAATTTAGTTCAATGCCTAGGAACAGTGATCAATATTCTGTGAATTATGTGGTTACTCAAGAAGTAGTGCAATACCCAATATTAATAACTAAAAACCTACTCTTAAGGCCGCTTTACACGCTGCGATATCGTTACCGATATCGGTCCCCATCGGTTGTGCCCCATGGGCAAATTGCTGCCTAATTACCACACTAATTACCTGCATAGCGACGTTGCTGTGACCGGTGAACCGCCTCCTTTCTAAGGGGGCGGTTCATTTGGCGTCACAGCGACGTCACTAAGAGGCGCCCAATAGAAGCGGAGGGGCGGAGATGAGCGGGCCAAACATCCCGCCCACCTCCTTCCTTCCTCATTGCGTGCGGCCGCAGGTAAGGTGAGCTTCCTCGTTCCTGCGGTGTCACGTATAGTGATGTGTGCTGCCGCAGGAACGACGAACTACATCGTACACGCAGCAGCAACGATAATTGAGATTAGGGGGGCATGTCACCGATTAGTGATTTTGCACGTTTTTGCAACGATGCAAAAATCGCTAATAGGTGTCACACGCAACGACATCGCTAAAGCAGCCGGATGTGCGTCACAAATTCCGTGACCCCAACGAAATCGCTTGAGCGATGTCGTAGCGTGTAAAGCGGCCTTTAGGCTATGTGCGCACTAGAAAAATGATTTTTCTTAAGAAATTTCTCAAGAAATTTCTTGAGAGTGAAGGATTAGCGCACCTGCGTTAAAATAACGCACCAATAACGTAGATAATAACGCATGCATTATTACTGCGTTTTGGTGCGTTTTTGGTGCGTTATTTTGCAGGTTGGTCCCTGCGTTTTTTAATGCTTTTAACAGCTACTTTAACAGATAATATATAGATAGATAGAGAGATAATAGATAGATAGATAATAGAGAGATATAGAGAGAGATAATACAGAGATAATAGAGAGATACATAGATAATAGATACATAGATACAAACATAGATAGATAGATACATACATAGATAATACAAAGACTGGAGGACAAGGAGTAAAGTGCAAATAGGTTTAATAAATAGCAACTGGCACAAAGGAATCAGCGGCAAAAACGGGCCGGCAGATAAAATATAGATGTACTAGATGACAATTACATATAGGGCACAAGTAAAATGAATAAATAACAGACTGGGTCAAAAACATGAACAAGGCATCCTGCACATAAAGAGCATGGTGTAAAATTTTGACAATTGTTACACATAGACAGATGGAAAAAAACAGCTCTGGATAAGCACAATGATAACAGTGTATACTCTGAAATAACAGAGATATATAAAATATATAAAATAGGATCCAAGTCTCACTAATCACTAATAAACAGTGCTTGATACAGATGCTGGTGAAACAGCAACTTCTGCAGTGACAGAGTCAAATAGTTAAACAGTCAAAAAAGCTATAAACAGATAAACAGGTTTAGCCACCATGAGGTGCTAAGTGGATGCCAATGAACAGTCAGATTAAGTACAAAGACATGAATGCATGAATAGAATCCCAGCAGGTTTAAGTAAACATACCCATAAGTGCACAAAGCCGGCCTGATAAGCAGCAGAGCAGACCCCCCCCCCGGAGAGAGCCCCAACGTATACCTTTCACAATCTCAGCTATAAGATTATTTCATCAAGGGGAGGTGGAACACTGTGAAGCAGCCATGTGTTTTTATACATGGTGCTCCCATGCTCCAACTGCTCCATCCCCACTCTGTCAGCGCGGCCGGACCAATCGCGGCCAGTGACCAGCTCTGTCAGCAGTCAACGCCCCTTTTTTTTTTTTTGTTAGGTAGCGTGCATGTGCGGAAAGTGGGGACACGTCACCCACGAACCGCGCACGTGCGCAGGCGATGATGACGCCGACAGAGCCGGGCCAGTAGGTCACTGATGCAACCGCGCCGACGGGGGGAGGAGGGGCGGGAGCGAGCATAAGAAGACAAGGATAAGTAAATATGCAATGTAACAGTAATAAGAGAACATCAACTGTGACATAAAGTCTTAAATGTAACTTAAAAGGTCCTAGCCGTGACCCAAGAGGAAGATACATGATAAATATCAAGGATATACATAGGTAATTATGAACAATGTGCCACTGATAAAAAAACATATACTATAACATCAAACCCTCAATATTAATTCAAGTGTCATAGTCGTGGTACAGAGAGGAAGGTAATCAATGCGTAATACATGAGTTCCATATCAAAGTTAAACTAAATAAGTATGAGCAGTATAACACATAAGGAGATCATATACTGTAGCACAGATTATTCAATATCACAAAAAACATCCCAAGTCGTGGCACAGGAGAGGAATGACCAGTGTATATATAATATACATAAACTTCATGTCACAGGATGTTCAATGTAAATTGAGATCTCCTAATCGTGGCACAAGAGGGAAATAATCATTATACAATAACTCCATGATCATAAAAATATGAATATAAACACAGTGACACCGGTGAAAAAACATAAGTATAACATAGAGAATACAATATTGCTTCAGATGTCCCAGTCGTGGTACAAGAAGGAAGATAATCAATATATGACAAAAATCCATGTCGATGTTCAATGTCAGAAGTGTGGTTCCAGAAGAGTACCAGCAGAAAAAAAAAAAAAAAAAAAAATTCCGTGACCCCAACGAAATCGCTTGAGCGATGTCGTAGCGTGTAAAGCGGCCTTTAGGCTATATGCGCACTAGAAAAATGATTTTTCTCAAGAAATTTATTGAGAGTGAAGGATTAGCACACCTGCGTTAAAATAATGCACCAATAACGTAGATAATAACGCATGCATTTTTACTGCATTTTGGTGCGTTTTTGGTGCGTTTTGGTGCGTTATTTTGCAGGTTGGTCCCTGCGTTTTTTAATGCTTTTAACAGCTACTTTAACAGATAATATATAGATAGATAGAGAGATAATAGATAGATAGATAATAGAGAGATATAGAGAGAGATAATACAGAGATAATAGAGAGATACATAGATAATAGATACATAGATACAAACATAGATAGATAGATACATACATAGATAATAGATACATAGGTAGCAGCACAGCTCTGATCAGCAGAAATGCTGTGTTCTTGTTACAGCCGCTGCTCTGCCGGCTGTAACATTAAGGCTATGTGCGCACTAGGCGTTTTTTTGCGGTGTTTTTGCGCGTTTTTCGGGTGCCTTTTTGTTCAGAAAACTTCATGACTTTGCTTCACCAGCAAAATCTATGAGTTTTCAATTTTACTGTCTGCACACAGCGGTTTTTTTTTAGCTGCATTTTAGTGGGGCCCAAAAAAATGCAACATGTCAATTATTCCTGCGTTTTTCACTGCGTTTTTCACCCATTGAGTTCAATGAGATGTTCAAAAACGCAATGAAAAACGCAAATTACAAATATTGCTGCATTTTAGTGCGTCTCTATGACTAAAACACAGCTATAAACGCAAGGGGTGGGTAGTACAGTGACGTGTACAGGAAGAGGATTCCTTGTGTTGGTAAACACAGAAGAGTGAATCCTCCCGCTACCGCCACCCCTGCTTCCACCTTCCGTCCGGCGCCGTGTCTGCTCCCGTCCTGCGCCATGTCCGGACGGGAGGTGTAAGCAGCTGCGAAATCAAAAGTGAACAGTAGAAAAAAAAAATCTCATACTCACCTGTCGGCAGACTCCCGGGACACGACCGATCGCTGCAGGACCTGCCGGTGATCAGCTGATGCCGTCACCTGACGGCATCAGCTGATTGTATAAGTCCAGCAGTGAGGCCGGCTTTTTACCGCCTGGCCGACAGAAATTATCAGCTGATGCGGTCAGGTGACTTCCATCAGCTGATTACCGCCGGCTCCTGCAGCGATCGGACGGGAGTCTGCACAGAAGTGTGTGGTGTTTTTTTGTTGTTTTTTTTTTGCGCTGATACATCAGCTGATTGTATAAACGGCTTTTAGAAAACCAGCTGATGTGTGATGTGATTCACGTCCTTGAACCTGACACATCATCTGATTGGTTTGCCTTCCAGCAAACCGATCAGATGATACTGGATCCGGATTGGACGGCGTGGGACCCTTGACCCAGGATTACGGAGGGGGGTTCTTTATTTCAATAAAGATGGAGTCACTAATTGTGTAGTGTTTTTTTTATCTTTACTAGAAATTCATGGTGGCCATGCCTAATAATGGCGTGACACCATGAATTTCGGGCTTAGGGCCAATTGATAACATACAGCTAGCCCTAACCCCATTAATACCCAGCGAGCCACCTCGCACCAGGGTAGCTGGAAAAGTTGGAAACAGCGCCAGAAGATGGCGCTTCTATAAAAGTGCCATTTTCTGGGGTGGCTGCGGACTGCAATTCGCAGCGGGGCAGCCCAGAAAGCTTGGGCACCCTGCGCTGTGGATTCCAATCCCCAGATGTCTAGTTGTACCTGGCTGGACTCAAAAATTGGGCGAAGCCCACGTCCTTTTTGTTTTTTTTTAATTATTTCATTAAATTCATGAAATAATAAAAAAAAAGGGCTTCCCTATAATTTTGGTTCCCAGCCGGGTACAAATAGGCAGCTGGGGGTTGGGGGCAGCCCATACCTGCCTGCTGTACCTGGCTAGCATACAAAAATATGGCAAAGCCCATGTCATTTTTTTTTGGGCAAAAAACTGCATACAGTCCTGGATGGAGGATGCTGAGCCTTGTATTTCTGCCGCTGCTGTCTGCTCTCCTGCATACACTAGTGGATGGAGCATGCTGAGCCTTGTAGTTCTGTAGCTGCTGTAGGCTCTCCTGCATACACTAGTGGATGAAGTATGCTGAGCCTTATAGTTCTGCTCCCCTGCCTCTCCCTCCAGCATACAGTCCTGGATAGAGCATACTGAGCCTTGTAGTTCTGCAGCTGCTGTCTGCACTCTTGCATACACTAGTGGATAAAGTATGCTGAACCTTGTAGTTCTGCTCCCCCTGCCTCTCCCTCCAGCATACAGTCCTGGGTGGAGCATGCTGAGCCTTGTAGTTCTGTAGCTGCTGTAGGCTCTCCTGCATACACTAGTGGATGAAGTATGCTGAGCCTTATAGTTCTGCTCCCCTGCCTCTCCCTCCAGCATACAGTCCTGGATAGAGCATGCTGAGCCTTGTAGTTCTGCAGCTGCTGTCTGCACTCTTGCATACACTAGTGGATAAAGTATGCTGAACCTTGTAGTTCTGCTCCCCCTGCCTCTCCCTCCAGCATACAGTCCTGGGTGGAGCATGCTGAGCCTTGTAGTTCTGCAGCTGTATGCTCTCCCGCATACACTAGTAGAGAATGAAGAACATATTGAGGAAAGAAATGACATCAGACCTTTTTTTTTTTTCTCCAACAATCTTTAATGGCATTGTTCACTGATAAAAAAAAAACGCATGAAAACGCAGTGAGCAAAAACGCAGCAAAACGAAGCCAAAAAAAGCGGTAAAAATGCATGCTTTGTTATGAGGTTCTTTGCCGTGGGTGCGTTTTTGTGCGTTTTTTGCGGCAAAAAACGCACAAAAACGCAGCGCCAAAAAAACGCAGCATGCGCACATAGCCTAACTATGTTATGATAGTGACTGGAGTACTTCCCCGAAAAAAAGACACTGTCAGCTTTTCTAATCGGTAGAAATGTGCAGGGATTGCCACTGGCTCACCGCAGCAGCCAGCGGTGATCACTCCTTCATGATTTTGGATGTACTATTACATTGTAGGTTGTGAAGGGGTTAATACTATCTTCCTATATTAAACCATAACAATTTTTATACATTATCTCATTCTTATCCATGTATTCCAGAGAATGTCATCATTATAATATTTTTCATCAATAGACCCATAATCCCCATGATTCCAAATCCCTCATATACATTCTTCTTATTATTTTTCTTTTTCAGGGGATCCACCCCTACTGCAACTAATTTGTTGTCCCGGGCGAATACCAGCCAGCCCGGTAATCTCAACAGGTAAGTCACCATTCAAATAAATACCAATCTATGAAGAAGCAAAATAAAATTAATACTTATACATAAAACCAACAAACCATCATTAAAAACACAACATGCTAACCAACCCAATCTCGATACTTCAATCTTATCCTTCTTACAAAAACGCGCTACCGTACTTCCACGAAAAAAAGACACTGTCTTATATTTTATTTGCCCCGAAAAAAGCACTAGATCTTATTTTCGGGGAGTGTAATACTAATATGAAAAGACTGACCCTCCCATCCTCTTTTTTTTACTTTTTTTATTTTAGTAATCCCACTAGGGGACTATAAGGATCAGAAGTCTGATCGCTCATTCATTTCTGTTGATCAAAGCAGCACAGCTCTGATCAGCATAAATGCTGCGTTGTTGTTACAGCTGCTGCTTTTCCGGCTTTGAGAGGAACTATGACATGATAGCGACAGGATTCATCACATGACATGTCGCTACCATGACAGCCTTCAGCTGCCGGTGATCACATCATGGGCCTCCGATGGCGGCGGGGAAATGCGCGTTTCTCGCTGCAACGATTTAAAACGCACTGTCACATTTTGACAATGCGATTTAAGTGGTTAACAGGCGTGGGTGGATCGCGGATCCACCTGTGCCTGTAAGCCACACATGTCAGCTGTTATAATCAGCAGACATGTGCAGGGATCGCCACTGGCTCACTGCAGCAGGCAGCGGGGATCACCCCTTCATGATTTTGGATGTACCGTTACATCCTAGGTTATGAAGGGGTTAATACGATATTGCTATATTAACCATAACAATTTTTATACAATATCCCATTCTTAAGGCCCCGTTACACGCAACGACGTATCTAACGATATATCGCCAGGGTCACGGATTCCGTGATGCACATCTGGCATCGTTAGCGACGTCGTTGCGTGTGACAGCAAGGAACGACCGTTAACGATGGAAAATGCTCACCTTATCGTCCATCGTTGACACGTCTTTCCTTTTCAAAACATCGTTGATTGTAGAGGTCGCAGGTAGTTCGTCGTTCCCAAGGCAGCACATATCGATACGTGTGACACCTCGGGAACGACGAGCTACAGCTTACCTGTGGCTGACGGCAATGCGGAAGGAAGGAGGTGGGCGGGATGTTACGGCCGCTCATCTCCGCCCCTCTGCTTCTATTAGACGGCCGCTTAGTGACGTCGCTGTGACGCCGCACGAACCGTCCCCTTAGAAAGGAAGCGGTTCGCCGGCAACAGCAACGTTGCAGGGAAGGTAAGTCCGTGTGACGGCTCCTAACGATTTTGTGCGCCACGGGCAGCAATTTGCCCGTGACGCACAAACGACGGGGCGGGTGCTTTCACCAGTGATATCGCTGCGTGTAATACCCCCTTTATCTATGTAATCCAGACAATGTCATCATTACAACATTTTTCATCAATAGACCTATAATCCCCACAATTCCAAATCCCTCATATACATTCTTATTATTTTTCTTTTTCAGGGGATCCACCCCTACTACAACTAATTTGTTGTTCCGGGCGAATACCAGCCAGCCCGGTAATCTCAACAGGTAAGTCACCATTCAAATAAATACCAATCTAGGAAGAAGCAAAATAAAATTAAAACTTATACATAAAACCAACAAACCATCATTAAAAACACTACATGCTAACCCACCCAATCTCGATACTTCAATCTTATCCTTCTTACAAAAACGCACTACCGTACTTCCACGAAAAAAAGACACTGTCTTATATTTTATTTGCCCCGAAAAAAGCACTAGATCTTATTTTCGGGGAGTGTAATACTAATATGAAAAGACTGACCCTCCCATCCTCTTTTTTTTACTTTTTTTATTTTAGTAATCCCACTAGGGGACTATAAGGATTAGAAGTCTAATCGCTCATTCATTTCTGTTGATCAGAGCAGCAAATTTCTGATCAGCAGAAATGCTGCGTTCTTGTTACAGCTGCTGCTTTGCCGGCTTTAACAGGAACTATGTCATGATAGCGACAGGATTCATCACATGACCTGTCGCTACCATGACAACAATCGGCTGCCCGTGATCATGTAGCGCCCCTGAGACTAGTCGCTACAGGGTATATCATTATATCCTCCCCGGGCAGGTCAAGATGTTAATCTGGTAAGTTCTATAAGTTCTACACACACCTCACACCACCATACAGCAGGGAGAAGCTGTCACTAGGAAAGGGTTAACAATGTTTCTACAAACACAGTTAGGAAGTGACTCAGCCAGTTCTTAGCAAACCCAAGTAGCCATGACAACTTGCAAAGGTGTGGGCATAGGCAGTTAGGAGTAGAGACACTATTGGCCCGGCAGAACAAGCTTAGACACGAAACAGAGCCGACGCACAGTGTGCAGCTCCCCTCAGGGAGGCTGTCAGGCCTTCAGGGAGGCAGAACAGAGCTGTCTGGATGTAACACCAAACAGACAGCACAACCAAGCTGGGGCCAGTAACATCTAGAGAAAGACGGGACCCGGCATTTGCACTCGTGGACTAAAAGGGCTGCAGTCGCCAGAGCACGGGACGGAGCACAGAAGAGGTACAGAGCCCTAGTTCGGGTTGCTGGGGCATGACAGCAGAGAGAGAGAGAGCCTGGGGAGATGGGACAGAGGTCCGGCCCATGAGAGGTTAAGGCTGCCGGCACTACGGACTGGGACCGGGGAAGAGTACAGAGTTGTGCATGGAGGAGAAAAACCTGACTCTGTGAGTAACTGCCACTGCCCTGCGCTCCGGCGCTCCCATGGACTGCCGCCCCCGTTCTCACCAACCTTCCTGGGCACCCCGCTCCGCCCGTGGGAAGCGATACTGTCTCGGCTGCACCTAACACCTGCCCCGGAGAGAGACTGTGCAGCGGCGGCTAATTCCTGGCCGCATACCAAGTGTTGCTCTGCAAAGCATCCCCGCTCAGCATCCAGTACTGCCCTTGGGAGAGGATTAGCCGCAGGAAGGGTCAGCGGCGGAGGAGGCCGGGACCCCAGTCACTACTGCAACCGGTGACACGCTTCCCAGGGGCCTGCCACCCTCATTCCATCCCCGTCTGTATTGGACACTTGTCCGTTTCCTGTTTTTGTGTTTTTTTTTTTCATGTAGCCGACGGGGTCACGGAACCGGGTCAGGCCAGTCACAGCTACCCCAAAGAATCACTGGCCCACTGACGAGTAACCTAAGGCCCCGTGGACGCTACAATCACGTCACGGGGCCTCCGATGGCGGCAGGGAAAGGCGCGTTTCCCGCTGCAGCGATTTAAAACGCAGTGTCACATTTTGACAGCACGATTTAAGTGGTTAACAGGCACGGGTGTGTTGCGGATCCACCTGTGCCTGTTAGCCACGCATGTCAGCTGTTCTAATCGGCAGACATGTGCAGGGATCGCCACTGGCTCACCGCAGCGGTGATCACTCCTTCATGATTTGGATGTACCATTACATCGTAGGTTGTGAAGGGGTTAATACTATCTTCCTATATTAAACCATAACAATTTTTATACATTATCTCATTCTTATCCATGTATTCCAGAGAATGTCATCATTATAATATTTTTCATCAATAGACCCATAATCCCCATGATTCCAAATCCCTCATATACAGTGCCTACAAGTAGTCTTCAACCCCCTGCAGATTTAGCAGGTTTGATAAGATGCAAATAAGTTAGAGCCTGCAAACTTCAAACAAGAGCAGGATTTATTAACAGATGCATAAATCTTACAAACCAACAAGTTATGTTGCTCAGTTAAATTTTAATAAATTTTCAACATAAAAGTGTGGGTCAATTATTATTCAACCCCTAGGTTTAATATTTTGTGGAATAACCCTTGTTTGCAATTACAGCTAATAACCGTCTTTTATAAGACCTGTTCAGGCCGGCACAGGTCTCTGGAGTTATCTTGGCCCACTCCTCCATGCAGATCTTCTCCAAGTTATCTAGGTTCTTTGGGTGTCTCATGTGGACTTTAATCTTGAGCTCCTTCCACAAGTTTTCAATTGGGTTAAGGTCAGGAGACTGACTAGACCACTGCAACACCTTGATTTTTTCCCTCTTGAACCAGGCCTTGGTTTTCTTGGCTGTGTGCTTTGGGTCGTTGTCTTGTTGGAAGATGAAATGACGACCCATCTTAAGATCCTTGATGGAGGAGCGGAGGATCTTGGCCAAAATCTCCAGGTAGGCCGTGCTATCCATCTTCCCATGGATGCGGACCAGATGGCCAGGCCCCTTGGCTGAGAAACAGCGCCACAGCATGATGCTGCCACCACCATGCTTGACTGTAGGAATGGTATTCTTGGGGTCGTATGCAGTGCCATCCAGTCTCCAAACGTCACGTGTGTGGTTGGCACCAAAGATCTCGATCTTGGTCTCATCAGACCAGAGAACCTTGAACCAGTCTGTCTCAGAGTCCTCCAAGTGATCATGAGCAAACTGTAGACGAGCCTTGACATGACGCTTTGAAAGTAAAGGTACCTTACGGGCTCGTCTGGAACGGAGACCATTGCGGTGGAGTACGTTACTTATGGTATTGACTGAAACCAATGTCCCCACTGCCATGAGATCTTCCCGGAGCTCCTTCCTTGTTGTCCTTGGGTTAGCCTTGACTCTTCGGACAAGCCTGGCCTCGGCACGGGTGGAAACTTTCAAAGGCTGTCCAGGCCGTGGAAGGCTAACAGTAGTTCCATAAGCCTTCCACTTCCGGATGATGCTCCCAACAGTGGAGACAGGTAGGCCAAACTCCTTGGAAAGGGTTTTGTACCCCTTGCCAGCCTTGTGACCCTCCACGATCTTGTCTCTGATGGCCTTTGAATGCTCCTTTGTCTTTCCCATGTTGACCAAGTATGAGTGCTGTTCATAAGTTTGGGGAGGGTCTTAATTAGTCAGAAAAGGCTTGAAAAAGAGATAATTAATCCAAACATGTGAAGCTCATTGTTCTTTGTGCCTGAAATACTTCTTAATACTTTAGGGGAACCAAACAGAATTCTGGTGGTTTGAGGGGTTGAATAATAAATGACCCTCTGAATAAACTTTTCACAATTTAAAAAAAAAAAAAAAAAAAAAAAAAAGAAATAACATTCTTTTTTGCTGCAGTGCATTTCACACTTCCAGGCTGATCTACAGTCCAAATGTCACAATGCCAAGTTAATTCCGAATGTGTAAACCTGCTAAATCTGCAGGGGGTTGAATACTACTTGTAGGCACTGTACATTCTCCCCCGCAGTATACACCCACTGACTGGAGCTGAGGAGATCAGTTTTTGCTTAGTGTCCGAGGAGGTTGGACACGCAGGGGCTGCTCTCAGCCCTTCAGGTTTGTATGGTTGTGTTTTATTAATGTTTTCCCTTTGTTTTTCAGACACAGCTCGTCGGGCGACAGGGTGTAATCGCTCACCCTGCTCTCCCACATAGAGACCGGTCGCACAGAAGTGGGGTCCGTCCGCCACTTCCGTTGTCTTCCGTGTCTGTCTGGCAGGACCCTACCCCCCTAACACTCTCAAGACTGTTTGGGGGGCATCCGCACAGAGGGACAGGCGGATGGTCCTTGCCCCCCTCCCCAAACTCTCTCGCTCCCGAGCCTGATTGTGGGGTAGGAGGACGAAGACCGTACCCAGGATGGAGAGGTACCCTTCTGGTCTCCCCTAGACTATGCCTGGGACGACCGTCGAGATGTCTTCGCTCACCTTCCAGGATGGATCCAGGATCACCTCAAGACAAGCCGGGAACTCAGATAAGTAATCCAATCCCCCTCCTTCTTCCCCGTCCCGGGTTATGGGGAGGGATCCCGTGTATAGAAGCCCACAGTCTTTCCACCTGGGTCAAGGGGTCCCATATCCCCCCTAGAACCCCTCACCTTAGCCCCCTTGGTAGTTGTTTTCCCCGGTTCTGCGACCGGTCCCCCTGCCGTGGCGTCCACTATCCGGCGGCCTATCCTCAAACCTTAGCCCCCGGCTCCATTGCGGCCCGGCGTCCCCTCCGGCGGCCTGCCCTTAGAAATTTAGCCCCCGGCTCCATTGCGGCCCGGCGTCCCCTCCGGCGGCCTGCCCTTAGAAATTTAGCCCCCGGCTCCATTGCGGCCCCTCCGGCGGCCTGCCCTTAGAAATTTAGCCCCCGGCTCCACTGCGGCCCGGCGTCCCCTCCGGCGGCCTACCCTTAAAATTTAGGCCCCGGCTCCATTGCGGCCCGGCGTCTCCCCCCGCGGCCTACCCTTAAAACTTAGGCCCCGGCTCCTTGCGGCCCGGCGTCTCCTGCGGCCCGGCGTCTCCTCCGGCCCGGCGTCTCCTCCGGCTCGCCGTCTCCTCCGGCCCGCCGTCTCCTCTGGGGGATACCTTTAAAAATGTTGCAGCCGGCTTCATTGCGGCCCTCTGCGTTCGCGCGCTCGCCTGGCCACGCCCCCAGCCGGGAATTCAGCCCGCGCGCGCGGGCTTTTCAAATTCTTCTGGCTCCCCTGTGCAACCGCCGCCCCCCTCTTTCCTGGCGCCTGACGTCACTTCCCGGCGCCGAGACTCCCGGGGAACGTCGCTCCTGCCCGCACTTCCAGCCTCCCGGCTCGGTAACTAACCCCACCACCGCAGCTTCAGCGCCCCCCCGCAGACAGCCAGTGCGACCCAGGGCCCCCGCAGTCACCGCTCCAGGCTGCCCAGCACCACTCGCCTCAGACTCCCGGTCTCTGCAAGACTGCAAAAAAAAAAAAAAGACCTTAAGCTTACCGCAAAACCGGCTCTCCTGTTATTACTCCAGGAGCACCTACCCCGGATTCCTGGTGCAGTTCACTTGCAGTGAGCTGTCCCCCCTCTAACACACAGCGCAGGGTTATAGAGCGACTTCAGTCCGGGAATATTAACAGCCCCCCCTCACCCTTCTACAGGTGCGAGATGTCAATCTCCTACACGCACTCCATTTCCAGGGGTATTCCAGCGTACTGTGGTCCTATCCACTTCCACCGTCTGTGTTTCTTGTGCTCCTGCCTATGTTCCTGTTTCCACTACCTAGTGTGTCAGTGTTCCTCACGTAGGGTCACTATTGGTGGGTTAATGTTCCTCATGTCCTATCTGCTGTCATATACCCGCCTTTTACAGGGTCATTGACCCGTCCACTGTTTTCAACCTCAGCCTGTTCACTATCCAGTGTGCCAGTGTCTCCATTTACCTGTCTACTATACAGTGTGCCAGTGGTACCATGTGTCTGTCCACTACCCAGTGTGCCAGTGTTTCGCTTGCAATGGTCTACACCAGTGTGCCCGTGGCCTTCACCTGTGTGCCAGTGTCTTCTGTGTGCCAGCGTTTTCCTCCCGCTTGTCCACTATCCAGTGGGTCAGCGTCTCTACGCACTGGCCTACATCTCCGCGCCAGCGCTTTCCTGTCCCTGTCCACTATCCAGTGTGCCAGCGTCTGTGTACCCCAATACCCAGGTGCCAGTGTCTGTGCCATGCCTGTCTGCCCCAATACACAGGTGCCTTTGGGATCCTGCCCGCTATTCAGTGGGCCGGCGTTATGACGCGCATTTGTTTACTCTGGTGTTCCAGTGTCCTCTCGAGCCGCCTCACTATTCAGTGCGCCAGTGTTTCTTTACGCACCTGTTTACACCACCGTACCAGTGTTGTGTGAACCTACCCACGGTTTGGGGGGTCAGGTCTCTAATCGCACCTCTCTGTTTCTGCAGACAAAAGAATTTTTTTGTATATAGACCATAGTGATGAGCGAGCATGCTTGTAACTACTCGGTACTCGCACGAGTATCACTGTACTCGGGCTGCTCGGCGGGTACCGAGTAATTTTGCAATACTCGTGCTTTACTCGTGGTCTTCATCCCTGCATGTTGGCGCTCTTTTGAGAGCCAGCCCTCATGCAGGGATTGGCTGGCAGACCACTGCAATGCCACAGCCCTGTTAGTTGTGGAATTGCAGTGATTGGCCAGCCTGCACAGCGTCACCGAGCCTTTATACCGGCCGGCGCGCTGTGCTCTGTACACAGCCATCTCATATTCCCTGCTTTCCACGCCCACAGGCGCCTATGATTGGTTGCAGTGAGACACGCCCCCACGCTGAGTGACAGGTGTCACACTGCACCCAATCACAGCAGCCGGTGGGCGTGTCTATACTGTGTAGTGAAATAAATAAATAAATAATTAAAAAAACGGCGTGCGGTTCCCCCCAATTTTAATACCAGCCAGATAAAGCCATACAGCTGAAGGCTGGTATTCTCAGGATGGGGAGCCCCACGTTATGGGGAGCCCCCCACCCTAACAATATCAGTCAGCAGCTGGCCAGAATTGCCGCATACATTATATGCGACAATTCTGGGGCTGTACCCGGCTCTTCCCGATTTACCCTGGTGCGTTGGCAAATCGGGGTAATAAGGAGTTATTGGAAGCCCATAGCTGCCAATAAGTCCTAGATTAATCATGTCATGCGTCTATGAGACACCCTCCATGATTAATCTGTAAGTTACAGTAAATAAACACACACACCCGAAAAAATCCTTTATTAGAAATAAAAAACACACACATATACCCTGGTTCACCACTTTAATCAGCCCGAAAAAGCCCTCCTTGTCCGGCGTAATCCAGGATGATCCAGCGTCGCATCCAGCGCTGCTGCATGGAGGTGACCGGAGCCGCAGCAGACACAGCCGCTCCGGTCACCTCCACACAGCAAATGAACACAGCCGCGCGATCAGCTGAGCTGTCAGTGAGGTTACCCGCTGTCACCGCTGCATCCACCGGTGGCCGCGGGTAACCTCAGTGACAGCAGCTGATCGCGCGGCTGTGTTCATTTGCTGTGTGGAGGTGACCGGAGCGGCTGTGTGTGCTGCGGCTCCGGTCACCTCCATGCAGCAGCGCTGGATGCGACGCTGGATCATCCTGGATTACGCCGGACAAGGAGGGCTTTTTCGGGCTGATTAAAGTGGTGAACCAGGGTATATGTGTGTGTTTTTATTTCTAATAAAGGATTTTTTCGGGTGTGTGTGTTTATTTACTGTAACTTACAGATTAATCATGGAGGGTGTCTCATAGACGCCTGACATGATTAATCTAGGACTTATTGGCAGCTATGGGCTGCCAATAACTCCTTATTACCCCGATTTGCCAACGCACCAGGGCAAATCGGGAAGAGCCGGGTACAGTCCCAGAACTGTCGCATATAATGTATGCGGCAATTCTGGGCGGCTGTTGGCTGATATTGTTAGGGTGGGGGGCTCCCCATAACGTGGAGCTCCCCATCCTGAGAATACCAGCCTTCAGCCGTATGGCTTTATCTGGCTGGTTTTAAAAATGGGGGGAACCGCACGCCGTTTTTTTTAATTATTTATTAATTTTAATTATTAATTTTAATTATTTATTAAATAATTAAAAAAAACGGCGTGCGGTTCCCCCCATTTTTAAAACCAGCCAGATAAAGCCATACGGCTGAAGGCTGGTATTCTCAGGATGGGGAGCTCCACGTTATGGGGAGCCCCCCACCCTAACAATATCAGCCAACAGCTGCCCAGAATTGCCACATACATTATATGCGACAGTTCTGGGACTGTACCCGGCTCTTCCCGATTTACCCTGGTGCTTTGGCAAATCGGGGTAATAAGGAGTTAATGGCAGCCCATAGCTGCCACTAAATCCTAGATTAATCATGTCAGGCGTCTCCCCGAGATTCCTTCCATGATTAATCTGTAAATTACAGTTAAAAAACACACACACACCCGAAAAATCCTTTATTAGAAATAAAAAACACTAACAAAGTCCCTCATTACCAATTTATTAACCCCGACAAACCCTCCATGTCCGGCGTACTCCACGGACTCCGGCGTCGCGTCCAGCTCTGCTGCATGGAAGTGACAGGAGCTGCAGAAGACACCGCCGCTCCGGTCACCTCCACGCAGCTAATGAAGACAGCCGTGCGATCAGCTGAGCTGTCACTGAGGTTACCCGCTGTCACTGGATCCAGTGACGGCGGGTAACCTCAGTGACAGCTCAGCTGATCGCGCTACTCACCTCATTTGCTGCGTGGAAGTGACCGGAGCGGCGGTGTCTTCTGCAGCTCCGGTCACCTCTATGCAGCAGCGCAGGATGCGACGCTGGAACATCCTGGATGACGCCGGACATGGAGGGCTTTTTGGGGCTGATTAAAGTGGTGAACCAGGGAATGTGTGTGTGTTTTTTATTTCTAATAAAGGATTTTTTCGGGTGTGTGTGTTTATTTACTGTAACTTACAGATTAATCATGGAGGGTGTCTCATAGACGCCTGACATGATTAATCTAGGAGTTATTGGCAGCTATGGGCTGCCATTAACTCCTTATTACCCCGATTTGCCAAAGCACCAGGGCAAATCGGGAAGAGCCGGGTACTGTCCCAGAACTGTCGCATATAATGTATGCGGCAATTCTGGGCGGCTGCTGACTGATATTGTTAGGCTGGGGGGCTCCCCATAACGTGGAGCTCCCCATCCTGAGAATACCAGCCTTCAGCCGTATGGCTTTATCTGGCTGGCATTAAAATGGGGGGGACCGCACGCCGTTTTTTTTTAATTATTTATTAATTTATTTTACTGCACAGTATAGACACGCCCACCGGCTGCTGTGATTGGGTGCAGTGTGACACCTGTCACTCAGCGTGGGGGCGTGTCTCACTGCAACCAATCATAGGCACCGGTGGGCGGGGAAAGCAGGGAATAGGAGATTGTTTAATGAGCGGCCGGCTTTTTCAAAATAGTAAAAGCCGCCGGTCACCTCCACGCAGCTAATGAAGGGAATAGCGCGATCAGCTGCTGTCAGTCAGGTAACTCCCGGCCACCGCTGGATCCAGCGGTGCCGCGATTAACCTCAGTGACAGCAGCTGATCGCTCTACTCACCTCAGTTGGTGCATGGAGCTGACCGGAGCGGCGGTGAGTAGCGCGATCAGCTGAGCTGTCACTGAGGTTACCCGCGGCCACCGCTGCATCCACCGCTGGATCCAGGTAACCTCAGTGACAGCTCAGCTGATCGCTATACTCACCTCAGTTGGTGCATGGAGCTGACTGGAGCGGCGGTGAGTAGCGCGATCAGCTGAGCTGTCACTGAGGTTACCCGCGGCCACCGCTGCATCCACCGCTGGATCCAGGTAACCTCAGTGACAGCTCAGCTGATCGCTATACTCATCTCATTAGCTGCGTGGAGGTGACCGGAGCGGCGGTGTCTTCTGCAGCTCCTGTCACTTCCATGCAGCAGAGCTGGACGCGACGCTGGAGGACTGTGGAGTACGCCGGACATGGAGGGTTTGTCGGGGTTAATAAATTGGTAATGAGGGACTTTGTTAGTGTTTTTTATTTCTAATAAAGGATTTTTCGGGTGTGTGTGTTTTTTAACTGTAATTTACAGATTAATCATGGAAGGAATCTCGGGGAGACGCCTGACATGATTAATCTAGGATTTAGTGGCAGCTATGGGCTGCCATTAACTCCTTATTACCCCGATTTGCCAACGCACCAGGGTAAATCGGGAAGAGCCGGGTACAGCCCCAGAACTGTCGCATCTAATGTATGCGGCAATTCTGGGCGGCTGCTGACTGATATTGTTAGGGTGGGGGGCTCCCCATAACGTGGAGCTCCCCATCCTGAGAATACCAGCCTTCAGCCGTATGGCTTTATCTGGCTGGTATTAAAATTGGGGGGAACCGCACGCCGTTTTTTTTAATTATTTAATTATTTATTTCACTGCACAGTATACACACACCGGCTGCTGTGATTGGTTGCAGTGAGACAGCTGTCACTCAGTGTGGGGGCGTGTCTCACTGTAACCAATCATAGGCGCCGAAAAGCAGGACAGCAGGGAATAGGAGATTGATTAATGAGCGGCCGGCTTTTTCAAAAGAGGAAAAGCCACCGGAGTTTGAACAGCTGTGCAGCGCCGCGGCAGTGATCGGGGAACGGTAAGTAAGAGAGAGGGGGGGGGAACTGACCGACAGACTGTGAGAGGGGGACAGACAAGACAGAGAGAGACAGACCGACGGACTGAGGGAGATAGAATAAAAAAAAAAAATGACCGACATCGCTAGTAAAAAGCACAAAACGTGCGTTTTGGACATCGGAGTGCCACACAAGGTTTTCATGTAAAATCTTTCATGTATTAATCTCAAAAAGTAACATACACCAGCTCTATCTCACTATTGAGTATGTGCCCTTAACATTTCCGCCATGAAAATTCATTTTGGTGTCATTTTGGAAGGTTTTCTGGTGAGTCCGTAAAAATGGCGTAAAACTCGGACAAAATTGTTCACATCTGTGACTTTTGAGTGATAAATGCTTCAAGGGGTCTTCCCCATGCTGTTGCCATGTCATTTGAGCACTCTTCTGAGACTTTTGTGACATTTTTAGGGTTTCTCCATGCTGCCGGGGGGTCATTTCACAAAAATACTCGGGTCTCCCATAGGATAACATTGGGCTCGGTGCTCGGGCCGAGTACACGAGTATCTTGGGAGGCTCGGCCCGAGCTTCGAGCACCCGAGCTTTTTAGTACTCGCTCATCACTAATAGACCATCAAGTCCAGCATCCAGATTGACAGTACCACAAATCTGTCCACTTGCTTGTGTGCCAATGTCTCTATATGTCGGTCCACCTTCCAGGGTGCCAGTACCCTCTATCCAGAGTGTCTCTATGTACCTACCCACCATCCGGTGTGTTAGTGTTTCTTGAATGGGCCCCCTACCTCGTGTACCTGTTGGCTATACGCACCTGTATACTACAGCGTGACAAGGATTTGATGAGCCGCGTCAGCATTCACTCTCCAGTGTATCTTTACGCACCTACCCACCATGCGGTGTGCTAGTGTTTTCTTGCATGTGACCTCTATTTTGTGTGCCAGCGTTTCTATATGCACCTGTATACTACAGCGTGACAGTGATTTGATGAGCCTGCCCACTAGCCTTTGGGCCAGCACTTCTCCGAACCAGAGGCCAGATACAGCAACTGGCTTAAGTGCTTTGTTCAGCTTTTCCGCTCATCTCTGACCGAGGCGAGCACTCCATCCATCTCCGTCCCATGAGGCGGCACGGGAGCAGCTGTCACATTCAGTGCCAGTACTCCTGATCGATGATCCTGCCCGCTACCCAAGGGGCTAGCGTTTATCCACACCAGAGGCTGGTTACCGTAACAGGTATGTGTTCACTACTCTCGACCCAGAGAGTCGAACAGACTGAAGTCACCTAGTGGGTCAGCTATCTCCCTCATCTCCGACTGAAGCGAGGACTGGGTTCTGTAGGGACCCCATGATGCGCCACGGTTGCAACTGTCAATAGGTTGCTTCCCAGTGACCCAGGACTCTCTCTTACTTCAAACCATCCAGTCAGGTGACCAGGCGGTAAGCCAGGGTCCTTTGGACCAGTTCATTGTCCTTCCTTCCTGCACCAGCTATTTACTCACTTCCCAGTGATCTGCATCCATACGTCTGGAGTAACCTTGAGGTAAGGCTACACGCGACCATTTAACCGGAGAGTCGTGTGCTTCACCCCGGCAGCAAGCACGGACCCCATGACGCGGCTCAGCAGCAGCTCTCTTTTGGTCGCTTCCCAGTGACTCGAGACCTTCTCCTACCTCGCACATGCATGTAAGGTAACCACAAGGTAATGCTTCTTCTCCCTTGACCGTACGTTGGCTCCGTCGTTTTCTTAAAACAGCAGTCATTTTGGTTTCCAAATGAGGTAAGCAGGGTACAACTCTGTCGGCTAACCAGTATGTTGTCCGTTTTTACTTCCTGCCACCCTCCTCGGGTGGTTCATAGTATTTTTTGGTATCCGCCTATTTTTTGGCTTAGACCAGCCTTGGCTGCGCCCTCCACTAGGGTTCCGGCCAGGTACTGTACATATCCAAATCCATAGGCCGTTATTTACATTCTCTCTCTTTCAGATAGAGATCAGATTCCTCAGTCCCTTCTCAGTCAACAGATGAAGTTAAGAACCAGACACAGGAGCGTCCAATCATCGATTCCACGGAGGACCAGTCTCCCCAAGGGACTTCTAGTATCCTGATGGCCCAGTCATTGGGCTCACTCTTCTGGACAGATTGTAGGTTCCAATGTTTGTCTTCTGTCCTCTTTCCGCAACAGAATCCTCCAGGGAGCCCTGATTACTCAGGCCACTGGGTGTTTCCACCCGAACACTCGACACTACAGCGAGTGGTCTTCGCCAACACCTAGACATGACCTGCTTCAGTTTCAGGCCAAGAGGGGTCTTCTTTTCCTCTGTCCCGGGTCTGCCTCACTTCCCTCGTAACCATTCTAGATGGCTCTTGGAGATAAGCTAGATCTCTCTGTAGTCTCCGCCATACCAGATTCCATGTCCGCTTTCCACCGCTTGGTCTTAGCCGCTTGTGCATCCCTGCACTTTTCAAGCAGAGTTCCTGCCAGACCATTTGGACTCACATATTCTCGCTCATTTCCTTCCACTCGTCATCACTTCTAGTTATGACGTGATGACGCGTTTTAGAATAATATTAAGAATGTTTTATTCTTTCTCCCGTCATTCTCCCATCTTCCTCGCCAACTTCCAGGAATAGGCGTCCCTCCCCTGGTCGGCTAGCGCTTAAGCCAACGACTTAGTCCGAGCCCTTCTTGAGGTCCCCCTCGAAAGGGCCTTCCTTCTCCCACTCCAGGTCATACATCCCAGGTCTTGTTCCTTTTTGTCTTTCTCAGGAGTCCACCCCCATGGGGGTTCTCCTCCCCATGATTCACTGCAATGATTACCCAGTACCCGACTACAGAGTTCGAGTTTCTCCCAGTCACGTTACTGTAGATGCTCGGATTCCCTTCTCCTGTCGGCCACGTCACAGCGGAAATCGGTCCTGGGAATTCCTTTGACTCCTTAACCTTGTCATTTTTCTCTAGACCTCACAGGTTCTCTGTACCCCTTCCATACACAGGAGAATTATCTCCCATATTATTTTCTCGCCCGCAGGCTGTTTCTTCCACTAGGGTCACATCACCCCTCGGGTGCTGTGGAACCAACGGGTCAAGTGTCCCTATGGCGGAATTCCCTTACACGCTTCTCGAGTATCCCGACTCCCTTGCAACCTTTTAGGCAGTCGTTTTCCCTTTTAGTCATTCTGCGGCTATAAGGGGCCAAGGCTCCTTTGGCCTCCACTTTCTGGCTCCTACCTCTACCAGGTGCCCTAGTTTTTCGCTCATTCTGACAGTCTCAAACGTAGTACCAGGGTCTGTCGAGTTCTTTCTCTCTTAGCCTGACCTATTGCTGTCAGTCGCCTTAGATCCTTAGCCTTCTTAGGTACAGACCTCAAAGGATGTAGTGTCTCCCTGATCATCCTATTCCCTAGCACACGCATTTTACACTAGTTCTTAGTACTCCCTAGTACTCTAACTTTTCTCCTATACTTCGACCCCTGGCCGGGTAGCGTTTCCTTACGGGGTCTAGGACCAGGTTCCGGTCAAGGAATCTTGTCTCTGCTAACCCTGTTTTCGGGTTTTTCTCTTCCCACCCTTGGGGACTGCTTTAGGACGTCCCATGGTTTCATGTGTCCCCCAATGAAGCGATAAAGAAAAGTAGATTTTGGGTACTCACCGTAAAATCTCTTTCTTGGAGCCTTCATTGGGGGGCACAGCACCCGCCCTTTTCTAAGACTTCAATGGATCCGGAATGTTATAGATTTCAAGCTTCTCCTCGTACTGCTTTTACACAAACTGATCTCCTCAGCTCCAGTCAGTGGGTGTATACTGCGGGGGAGGAGCCATCTTTCTTATTTGCATAGTGTCACCTCCTAGTCCCAGCAGCATACACCCATGGTTTCCTGTGTCCCCCAATGAAGGCTCCAAGAAAGAGATTTTACGGTGAGTACCCAAAATCTACTTTTTTCAGGGGATCCACCCCTACTGCAACTAATTTGTTGTCCCGGCCGAATACCAGCCAGCCCGATAATCTCAACAGGTAAGTCACCATTCAAATAAATACCAATCTATAAAGAAGCAAAATAAAATTAAAACTTATACATAAAACCAACAAACCATCATTAAAAACACTACATGCTAACCCACCCAGTCTCGATACTTCAATCTTATCCTTCTTACAAAAACGCACTACCGTACTTCCACGAAAAAAAGACACTGTCTTATATTTTATTTGCCCCGAAAAAAGCACTAGGTCTTATTTTCGGAGAGTGTAATACTAATATGAAAAGACTGACCCTCCCATCCTCTTTTTTTTTACTTTTTTTATTTTAATAATCCCACTAGGGGACTATAAGGATCAGAAGTCTATTCGCTCATTCATTTCTGTTGATCAAAGCAGCACAGCTCTGATCAGCATAAATGCTGCGTTGTTGTTACAGCTGCTGCTTTTCCGGCTTTAAGAGGAACTATGACATAATAACGACAGGATTCATCACATGACCTGTCGCTACCATGACAGCCTTCAGCTGCCGGTGATCACATCATGGGCCTCCGATGGCGGCGGGGAAATGCGCGTTTCTCGCTGCAACGATTTAAAACGCACTGTCACATTTTGACAGTGCGATTTAAGTGGTTAACAGGCGTGGGTGGATCGCGGATCCACCTGTGCCTGTAAGCCACACATGTCAGCTGTTCTAATCAGCAGACATGTGCAGGGATCGCCAGTGGCTCACTGCAGCAGCCAGCGGTGATCACCCCTTCATGATTTTGGATGTACCGTTACATCCTAGGTTATGAAGGGGTTAATACTATATTGCTATATTAACCATAACAATTTTTATACATTATCTCATTCTTATCCATGTTTTCCAGACAATGTCATCATTATAACATTTTTCATCAATAGACCCATAATCCCCACAATTCCAAATCCCTCATGTACATTCTTATTATTTTTCTTTTTCAGGGGATCCACCCCTACTACAACTAGTTTGTTGTCCTGGGCGAATACCAGCCAGCCCGGTAATCTCAACAGGTAAGTCACCATTCAAATAAATACCAATCTATGAAGAAGCAAAATAAAATTAAAACTTATACATAAAACCAACAAACCATCATTAAAAACACTACATGCTGGGGGGGCGTGGCCAGCAGGCAGCATGAGCGGTCGCATCTGAGAGCAGCTCCGCAGTCCAACGCTGATAAATACTATTAATCCTGCCGAAATTGGTGCCTAAATACACCTCCGGATTACCTGTGGTGCGGTGAGCATTCTGATCGGTACCATGAGCAGAGGTCGCAGCGCAGCGGCGGCTGAAAAGCTGAAGAAGTTTGCCCGGGACTCCCAGCAAGATGGCGTCGGCAAGCAGTCGGAGCGGGAATCCAGTGAGGCGGAGGAGGAGGAGAGCATGGAGGCCGGATCCAAAGAATCGCAGGAGCTAACCTTGCAGCAAGTTACTTCGCAATTACTTGCGGCGATCCAGGATTCAAAAGTGTCGCTGACGGGCAAAATCGAGGAGGTTAAGATCGATGTGGGACTCCTCCGGGTGGACCTGCAAAATCTGAGAGAGCGGGTAAAGGAGACGGAGCAGCGGATCTCCACGCTGGAAGACGACGCAAGAGCGACGCCGGGCAGATTGTCCTCTTTGGAAAGCGCGGCAAACAACTGGGCGCAAAGGGCTGACGATCTGGAAAACCGCCTGCGTCGCAATAATTTAAGAATTCTGGGGATGCCGGAGAGGGCAGAAGGGAGCGACCCATGTAAGTTCATGGAAACATGGCTCTCTGAAACTTTCCCTGATGCGATGCTGTCAGCGGCATTCGCTATAGAAAGAGCCCACCGGGTACCGGCCAGACCTCCTCCCCCGGGAGCGCAGCCTAGACCTCTCCTGGCCCGACTGTTGAGCAGCAGGGATAGAGATGCGATCCTTGGTGCGGCGCGACGCAAAGGCCCGATCCTACATAATAATGCTCCCATACTGATTTTCCCTGACTTCTCTGCGTCTCTCCAGAAAACGAGGGCATCCTTCATTCAGGTGAAAAAACGCCTTAGAGATCACCAAATTGCTTACTCCATGATCTTCCCGGCTCGTCTCAGAGTGGTTCATCAAGAGCGATCCTTGTTCTTTACTTCTCCTGCGGAGGCGGATGATTGGATCAACATGCTGAAGAGGAAGCGCTGATGCGTTACAGCCATGAGCGACGCCGGGAGGATCGCTGTTGTGATGGCGTCGCGGTTCTGATTTGTTTATTTCATCTCCTTTGGAGTGAGGTCGGTGATACGATTCTTTTTCCTGGGACGTCTGAAATCGCTGTTGCGATAGTTGTAGGATCATCCTATGCAGATATTCGGCGTCCTTTGATATTGAAGGCGCGAAATATTTTTGTTTCCTTCATCTCCCCTGCCATACGAGTGGAGCGGTGCTCGGGGTCGCAGTTGCGTCCGCGTCCTGCTCTTTTGGTTCCAGTTTGTTGAGAAATTGACGATTCCATCAGGATGCGCTGGTGCGCTTGCGACCCCCGGAAGCATGTGAGTTACTGGATGTGTTTATTATTGGCCTTCCATTGTGCCGGTCTCCAGGTTGGCCCCCCCTCGAGGCTGGGCAGCTGGAGGTTGCGCCTCTGAGTGTGTCGGGACCTGAGCTCACTGCGATCATTACTAAGTCCTGTTTGAGTTCT
The DNA here is from genome assembly GCF_048569485.1 of Anomaloglossus baeobatrachus. NCBI lineage: Eukaryota > Metazoa > Chordata > Amphibia > Anura > Aromobatidae > Anomaloglossus > Anomaloglossus baeobatrachus. Next base: position 84,471 of record NW_027442467.1, on the reverse strand, counting down.
GGAATACTCGTCGCTGGTGGGACCGGACTGAACTGACTTCAGGCGGGACATGTGCCAGAACGCTGCTGCGGTGCCATGATCACCATCATGCGATCTTGAATTATCCTGCATCTTGCGATCCAAAATGGGACTTCACTCCGGGTTTGCAGTATTTGGCAACGCACTTAAGTTCAGGATGCTGAATTTTGTCTTTAGAGCTATATTAAGGTTTTTTAAGGTCACCATACATGATAATCACTTATAATTTGGGATTGCCTGCAAATTCTCCTCCCATTTCCTTTATATTCCTATCTCTTCTTCCCCCCTCTCAGTCTCACTTACTTGTTTAATCCCTCAGCCCCTTTTATCTCATCCTCATACCCATCCTTGCTATCCCATTCCCTATCTACCTCTAAGTCTTCTTTTGCTATTCTCTCCAGCTTCCCTCTTCAACCTTCCTCTCTCTTCCCCAATTTCCACCCAGAATGCCATCCGTTACCTCTCTTCTTCTTATATTTCTATATTTCCTCCTCCTCACACTCTCTCTTTTTCCGCCCATCTTAAGTTCTCTTCTCTCTCTTCTCTTCCCTTGCCCCCTTTCTCTCTTCCTCACCCCTTCCCCGCCCACCTTTCACTCCTCCATTCCACCCCCCCCCCTTTTTTTTTTTTTTTCCTCTCTCTCTTCTCTTTCTTCTTCCCATATTTCTATGCCCATTCGCTTTGGGTTCTCTTACTCAAGTACGATTAATAGGCTATGTTGCAGGGTAATTCAATACGTTGGACTGCAGGAGAAGCTTAAGTCCTTGTTTCGAGGACACCCCCGTACCAAGTACACCATCTAGCCACGTTGGTTCACCCTGGTCGTTACTAGGGACACCCTCTCCTGGTCACACTACTGGATCAGTTCTTTCGGCTGTGTGTTTGCAACCGATAGTTTGTATTTAAGGGTACGTTTGCCCAAGTTCTACTGTGGGTTAAGTTTTTGACATTTCCCTATTAATTCAGTAAGAGATACATTTCAATGGCTTTAAGCTTGATGACATGGAATGTTAGGGGACTGGGCACATCCAGGAAACGGGCGGCAGTATTCGCACATATCAAAAAATCCAAAGCTCAGATTGTATGTTTACAAGAGACCCATTTGTTGTTGGAAACCACGAGAGTGCTTCAGAAGCCTTGGGTTCAATGGTCAGCTCACTCTGTTCATTCCTCATATTCGAGGGGAGTATCGGTACTAGTCCATAAAGCATTGCGGTGGGACCCGGGTAAGATTATAAAGGATAATGATGGGAGGTATGTGTTTATCCAGGCTCACATCGATGGGATCATGATAGTGATCTTAGCTATATACATCCCCCCTGCGATGGGAATCTCAATTTTGTATGAAGCGGCTAAGTTTGCCTCACAATTCCCACAAGCCTTGGTGCTCTGCATGGGGGACTTCAATTTCATTAGTAACACAGGGCTGGATAGATTCAACACCCGACAGGTCCCGATCTCCCCTACGATGCAAACTAGATTGAGTGCATTCCTCCAGGAGGTGGGGTGGTGCGACATGTGGCGTTTTTTTAACCCAGTACTGAGAGAATACACATGTTATACCCCAGGGAAAAACTCATTGTCTAGAATTGATTACATCTGTGGAAATGAAAGAGTCTGTGCCCATATACAATCGGTGTGTCATCTACCCAGATCAGTATCAGACCACTCTCCGGTATTTGTCAGCATTAAGTGGGAGGGTTGTAAATCTCGTAAAGTGTCACGGAAGATTAACCCTTGGTGGCTGTCACTCTTTGGTACCAATGACAGGATTCCTGATCAGCTCAGGGCATACACCGAGACGAACTCCGTGGAAGAGAATCACTCGGCCTATTGGGACGCGCTTAAGGCGTATTTGAGGGGTTGCTGTCACTCCTCTATCTCTTATGTCAAGAAACAGGCGGCCAGAGAGGAGGAGGAATTGGCCACTCAAAATAGAGTGCTTGAACATAGATTTACCTCAGACCCTTCTGAAGGAAACAGATTCCAGTGGCTACAGGCTGGGAGGAAATATCTTTTGTTCCTGCAAGATAAGGCTAAGAGACATGTCTTCTTCATGAACCAGAGATATTTTGAGCAAGGGAACCAATCTAGTAGTTTACTTGCGTTCCTGGTGCGCCAATCCACTAGCTCACCTGCGGTCCTTAAGATCAGAGACTCCGGTGGCGATTCAATCACCTCCGTCACTGGCATTCTGAAGGTGTTTCTGGACTTCTATAGGAACCTATATGAGTCCAGGCTGACTGTGTCAAGGGAGGAGATCGCTGAATACTTGCGGGATCTGGAGTTTCCCAGACTGACTTTGGCCCAGAGGTCGGCCTTGGATGAGCCCATTAGCATGGAAGAGATGGTGGAGGCGATGGGAGCCCTCAATAGGGGTAAGGCGTCTGGCCCAGATGGACTCCCGATTGAAATATTTGACAAGTATAGGGGGGAGCTGGCTCCAGCTCTCCTGGAGACGGCTGAGGCTTCGTTCCGCAGGGGACGGTTACCTGATTCCTTCTATGAGGCAACCATCGTGCTACTATTGAAACCAGATAAGGATCCATTGGATTGTGGCTCATACAGACCGATCTCTCTGTTGAACTCTGATTACAAAATTCTTACTAAAATTCTAGCAACTAGACTCAATAAAGTGATCTCCTCCATAATACATGAGGATCAGTCTGGATTCATTCCGGGTAGAAGTACCTCGGATAATCTGAGGAGGGCACAGGTGATTCTACAGATGGGCACCAAGTTAGAGGAGGATTGGGCTTTGGTCTCCCTGGATGCGGCCAAGGCCTTTGACTCTATAGAATGGCCATACCTGCTGGAGGTACTGCGGGCATTTGGTTTCGGCAACGATTTTATTAGATGGATTGAGATTATATATAAAGCTCCAACGGCTAACATTCAGGTGGGAGGCGGAGTATCGGAAACTTTCCCTTTGGGGAGGGGAACCAGGCAGGGGTGTCCTCTATCCCCTCTTCTGTTCGCCCTTGCCATGGAACCGTTGGCAGTGCGCATTCGGACGGACCCAATCTACCGGGGAGTGAGACATCGTAAGGGAGATGAACGTTTGTCTCTGTATGCAGACGACCTGTTATTGTTTGCTTCTGACCCGGATTCCTCCATTCCTAGAGCCGTAGAGTTAATCGACCGATTTGGGGAGTTCTCGGGCCTGTCAATAAATTGGTCAAAATCGTACCTCCTCTTCCTATCTCGGGACAGGAAGGAAATGATGAACACCCACATATGTAGAGTTCCAGTGGTGGATCATTTTAAATACCTGGGGATTATATTGACGGGAAACCCTTCGGAGATGATAGCAAGAAATATTGCCCCCTTATTATCACACCTCGGGGAGAAATTTAATAGATGGAGCCAACTCCCGCTCTCAGTGGCGGGAAGAATTAATCTCCTTAAAATGATAGTGCAACCAAAGTGTCTTTACATAACCCAACATGTATTCGTACAGATTCCTCGCTCTTTCTTTCGGTCCCTGGAATCTTTAATGATCACCTTTGTCTGGGGTCCTTCCAGATCAAGGGTCCAATTGGCCAAATTACAGAGACCCAGGGACATGGGGGGTATGGCCCTTCCTGATCTGTACATATACTATCTGGCCGGACAATTGAAATATTTGGGACAATGGACACTTCCTGGGGTGAGGGGTTCTCCGGAGGGTCTTCTGGCAGAGCTCACAGGTATGGATCTCCTATGGCCATTGTTGACGGACCACAAGAGGGCTCCTGAGGGTTGGGTCCTCCCAATACACAAACTGGGGGCCAGGGTCTGGAAAGAGGCTAAAACCATTTTTGGTTTCCATGATATGCCAACTGAGATACCCCTATGGGATAACCTGGACCTTCCACACTTTTGTGGGCTGCCGGGGTTTGGCGAATGGAGGAATCGAGGAATAGTCTCCCTGGGATCACTGGTCCGGGATGGTGATCTCCGCCCCTTTGCGCAACTGCGTGCAGAATTTGATTTGCCGGAATCTCATGGGTTTCAGTATCTCCAGATTAGGCACGCCTTTCGGGCTCAGTTCTCTGGTCGTGGGATTAGATTCTCTTCCTTTCCAGTCATTGGAATTATCAGATCACAGGGCCCTGGAGGCCTCATTTCCAAATTGTACTCCTCCCTTATCCGGGCCAAGGCCATGAACAGTCCTCTTTCTGTCCGGGAGAGGTGGAGTGTCAGGATCCCTGAAATTGATGATGTAGTGTGGGACGACATTGTCGAATCCCACACGCTAGTCTATCCTGCAGTCAATAATAGACTGATTCAGTTATACATAATACACCAAAGTTATATGACTCCTCAGAGACTGAACAAGATGAAAAAGGTGAATAATCTGGTGGGGGTGGGTTGTCCAAGATGCGGGAGAGACGGTGCTGATTTCTGGCACATGATATGGGATTGCCGGGTCATTCTATCCTATTGGAGTGAGGTTGTAACGACTCTGTCCACCATACTTCAGAAAGGAGTTGCTCTGTGCCCAATTCTGTGTCTATTTGGGGTGGTGGATGTACGCTCCTGGTCCCAAAGTGAAAACTTGCTAATAAAAAAGGTATTATTTTTGGCCCGGAAGGGCATTATACTAAATTGGATGGGCATCCACCCTCCAACTAGAGCCTCATGGATTGCATTGGTAAATGCTATAATTCCGTCAGAACACTATGTTTATAAGATAAGAGGTTCTTTAAATAAATTCGACAAAATATGGGGTAGATGGATGGGCTCGCCCTTGACCGGAGGATCACCCGGCTCCCTAGCTGATAGCCTACAGTCGGTACTGGCGTGATAGTAACTAATGGTACTCCGACGGGTGGAAAGGAGAAATACGTGGTTTATGATATAATGTATTGGGGATATTACGAGACCTCTGTAATCTGGGTTGCGCTTCTCTTATTGGTGTGGGCTTTTTGCCCCAGAATGGATATCTTTCGAGAACTGACACCTCTGCAATGATTAATGTGCTAAGGCCAGATTGAAAGTAATAGTTGTTGATTTAATTGTTGTTGCTTTATTACCCTGCTTATCAAACAGTATACGTGTATACTTGTAAAGTACAAATTGCTGACTTATCCTATAATGTAATGTCTTACTTAACCTTCAATAAAACGAGTTTAAAAAAAAAAAACACTACATGCTAACCCACCCAATCTCGATACTTCAATCTTATCCTTCTTACAAAAACGCACTACCGTACTTCCACGAAAAAAAGACACTGTCTTATATTTTATTTGCCCCGAAAAAAGCACTAGATCTTATTTTCGGGGAGTGTAATACTAATATGAAAAGACTGACCCTCCCATCCTCTTTTTTTTACTATTTTTATTTTAGTAATCCCACTAGGGGACTATAAGGATCAGAAGTCTGATCGCTCATTCATTTCTGTTGATCAAAGCAGCACAGCTCTGATCAGCATAAATGCTGCGTTGTTGTTACAGCTGCTGCTTTTCCAGCTTTAAGAGGAACTATGACATAATAGCGACAGGATTCATCACGTGACCTGTCGCTACCATGACAGTCTTTAGCTGCCGGTGATCACATCATGGTCCTCCGATGGCGGCGGTGAAATGCGCGTTTCTCACTGCAACGATTTAAAACGCACTGTCACATTTTGACAGTGCGATTTAAGTGGTTAACAGGCGTGGGTGGATCGCGGATCCACCTGTGCCTGTAAGCCACACATGTCAGCTGTTCTAATCAGCAGACATGTGCAGGGATCGCCACTGGCTCACTGCAGCAGCCAGCGGTGATCACCCCTTCATGATTTTGGATGTACCGTTACATCCTAGGTTATGAAGGGGTTAATACTATATTGCTATATTAACCATAACAATTTTTATACAATATCCCATTCTTAAGGCCCCGTTACACGCAACGATGTATCTAACGATATATCGCCAGGGTCACGGATTCCGTGATGCACATCCGGCATCGTTAGCGACGTCGTTGCGTGTGACAGGAAGGAACGACCGTTAACGATGGAAAATACTCACCTTATCGTCCATCGTTGACACGTCTTTCCTTTTCAAAACATCGTTGATTGTAGAGGTCGCAGGTAGTTCGTCGTTCCCAAGGCAGCACATATCGATACGTGTGACACCTCGGGAACGACGAGCTACAGCTTACCTGCGGCTGACGGCAATGCGGAAGGAAGGAGGTGGGCGGGATGTTACGGCCGCTCATCTCCGCCCCTCCGCTTCTATTGGACGGCCGCTTAGTGACGTCGCTGTGACGCCGCATGAACCGCCCCCTTAGAAAGGAGGCGGTTCACCGGCAACAGCAACGTTGCAGGGAAGGTAAGTCTGTTTGACGGCTCCTAACGATTTTGTGCGCCACGGGCAGCAATTTGCCTGTGACGCACAAACAGCGGGGCGGGTGCTTTCACCAGTAATATTGCTGCGTGTAACACCCCCTTTATCTATGTAATCCAGACAATGTCATCATTACAACATTTTTCATCAATAGACCTATAATCCCCACAATTCCAAATCCCTCATATACATCCTTATTATTTTTCTTTTTCAGGGGATCCACCCCTACTACAACTAATTTGTTGTCCCGGGCGAATACCAGCCAGCCCGGTAATCTCAACAGGTAAGTCACCATTCAAATAAATACCAATCTATGAAGAAGCAAAATAAAATTAAAACTTATACATAAAACCAACAAACCATCATTAAAAACACTACATGCTAACCCACCCAATCCCGATACTTCAATCTTATCCTTCTTACAAAAACGCACTACCGTACTTCCACGAAAAATTTTTTGCCCCAAAAAAAGTACTAGGTCTTATTTTTTTGGGGAGTGTAATACTAATATGAAAAGACTGACCCACCCATCCACTTTTTTTTTACTTTTTTTTATTTTACTAATCCCACTAGGGGACTATAAGGATCAGAAGTCTGATCGCTCATTTATTTCTGTTGATCAGAGCAGCACAGTTCTGATCAGCAGAAATGCTGCGTTCTTATTACAGCTGCTGCTTTGCCGGCTTTAACAGGAACTATGTCATGATAGCGACAGGAGTCATCACATGACCTGTCGCTACCATGACAACCATCGGCTGCCCGTGATCATGTAGCGCCCCTGAGACTAGTCGCTACAGGGTATATCATTATATCCTCCCTGGGCAGGTCAAGATGTTAATCTGGTAAGTTCTACACACACCTCACACCACCATACAGCAGGGAGAAGCAGTCACTAGGAAAGGGTTAACAATGTTTCTACAAACACAGTTAGGAAGTGACTCAGCCAGTTCTTAGCAAACCCAAGTAGCCATGACAACTTGCAAAGGTGTGGGCATAGGCAGTTAGGAGTAGAGACACTATTGGCCCGGCAGAACAAGCTTAGACACGAAACAGAGCCGACGCACAGTGTGCAGCTCCCCTCAGGGAGGCTGTCAGGCCTTCAGGGAGGCAGAACAGAGCTGTCTGGATGTAACACCAAACAGACAGCACAACCAAGCTGGGGCCAGTAACATCTAGGGAGAGACGGGACCCGGCACTTGCACTCGTGGACTAAAAGGGGTGCAGTCGCCAGAGCACGGGATTGAGCACAGAAGAGGTACAGAGCTCTAGTTCGGGTTGCTGGGGCGTGACAGCAGAGAGAGAGAGAGAGCCTGGGGAGATGGGACAGAGGTCCGACCCACGAGAGGTTAAGGCTGCCGCCACTACGGACCGGGACCGGGGAAGAGTACAGAGTTGTGCATGGAGGAGAAAAACCTGACTCTGTGAGTAACTGCCACTGCCCTGCGCTCCGGCGCTCCCATGGACTGCTGCCCCCGTTCTCACCAACCTTCCTGGGCACCCCTCTTCGTCCGTGGGAAGCGATACTGTCCCGGCTGCACCTAACACCTGCCCCGGAGAGAGACTGTGCAGCGGCGGCTAATTCCTGGCCGCATGCCAAGTGTTGCGCTGCAAAGCATCCCCGCTGAGCATCCAGTACTGCCCTTGGGAGAGGACTAGTCGCAGGAAGGGTCAGCGGCGGAGTAGGCCGGGACCCCAGTCACTACTGCAACCGGTGACGTGCTTCCCAGGGGCCTGTCACCTTCATTCCATCCCCGTCTGTATTGGACACTTGTCCGTTTGCTGTTTTTGTGTTTTTTTTCATGTAGCCGACGGGGTCATGAAACCGGATCAGGCCAGTCACAGCTACCCCAAAGAATCACTGGCCCACTGATGAGTAACCTAAGGCCCCGTGGACGCTACAATCACATCACGGGGCCTCCGATGGCAGCAGGGAAAGGCGCGTTTCCCGCTGCAGCGATTTAAAACGCAGTGTCACATTTTGACAGCGCGATTTAAGTGGTTAACAGGCATGGATGTGTTGCGGATCCACCTGTGCCTGTTAGCCACGCATGTCAACTGTTCTAATCGGCAGACATGTGCAGGGATCGCCAGTGGCTCACCGCAGCAGCCAGCGGTGATCACCCCTTCATGATTTTGGATGTACCGTTACATCCTAGGTTGTGATGGGGTTAATACTATCTTGCTATATTAACCATAACAATTTTTGCACAATATCCCATTCTTATCCATGTTTTCCAGACAGTGTCATCATTAGAACATTTTTCATCAATAGATCCATAATCCCCACAATTCCAAATCCCTCATATACATTCTTCTTATTTTTCTTTTTCAGGGGATCCACCCCTACTACAACTAATTTGTTGTCCCGGGCGAATACCAGCCAGCCCGGTAATCTCAACAGGTAAGTTGCCATTCAAATAAATACCAATCAATGAAGAAGCAAAATAAAATTAAAACCTCTAGATAAAACCAACAAACCATCATTAGCCTCTACACGACATTTGACGTTTTGGGTACGTCATGATGAAAGTCCATGCCATTCTGACCAAAGACGTATCCAGTATGCCATGGTGATCGCTGTACCCCCGCCATCGCAGCCAGATCTCCAACTGATCTTGTGGCCTGGACCCGGCGCTCACTGCCAGGAGTGGTGACTGCGCCGCTCCCAGTAGTTTAACCCCCTAAATGCTACGATCAATACGATCGCAACATTCAGGAGGCGGGGAAAGGAATCACTTTTCCCTGGCGATCGGGCCCCTGTAATGTGATTACAGGGATCCAATCGCTGCCTGGGTCGTCAACGTGACGACGCTGGGTCACCCAACTATGGAGTGCCTCACAGATCATGCCGGATGCACGGCCTGTGAGGTGAAGTAACGATCGCGGGTCGCAACATTCAGGAGGTAGGGAGAGGAATCGCTTACAGTTAGGTCCAGAAATATTTGGACAGTGACACAATTTTCGCGAGTTGGGCTCTGCATGCCACCACATTGGATTTGAAATGAAACCTCTACAACAGAATTCAAGTGCAGATTGTAACGTTTAATTTGAAGGTTTGAACAAAAATATCTGATAGAAATTGTAGGAATTGTACACATTTCTTTACAAACACTCCACATTTTAGGAGGTCAAAAGTAATTGGACAAATAAACCAAACCCAAACAAAATATTTTTATTTTCAATATTTTGTTGCGAATCCTTTGGAGGCAATCACTGCCTTAAGTCTGGAACCCATGGACATCACCAAACGCTGGGTTTCCTCCTTCTTAATGCTTTGCCAGGCCTTTACAGCCGCAGCCTTCAGGTCTTGCTTGTTTGTGGGTCTTTCCGTCTTAAGTCTAGATTTGAGCAAGTGAAATGCATGCTCAATTGGGTTAAGATCTGGTGATTGACTTGGCCATTGCAGAATGTTCCACTTTTTTGCACTCATGAACTCCTGGGTAGCTTTGGCTGTATGCTTGGGGTCATTGTCCATCTGTACTATGAAGCGCCGTCCGATCAACTTTGCGGCATTTGGCTGAATCTGGGCTGAAAGTATATCCCGGTACACTTCAGAATTCATCCGGCTACTCTTGTCTGCTGTTATGTCATCAATAAACACAAGTGACCCAGTGCCATTGAAAGCCATGCATGCCCATGCCATCACGTTGCCTACACCATGTTTTACAGAGGATGTGGTGTGCCTTGGATCATGTGCCGTTCCCTTTCTTCTCCAAACTTTTTTCTTCCCATCATTCTGGTACAGGTTGATCTTTGTCTCATCTGTCCATAGAATACTTTTCCAGAACTGAGCTGGCTTCATGAGGTGTTTTTCAGCAAATTTAACTCTGGCCTGTCTATTTTTGGAATTGATGAATGGTTTGCATCTAGATGTGAACCCTTTGTATTTACTTTCATGGAGTCTTCTCTTTACTGTTGACTTAGAGACAGATACACCTACTTCACTGAGAGTGTTCTGGACTTCAGTTGATGTTGTGAACGGGTTCTTCTTCACCAAAGAAAGTATGCGGCGATCATCCACCACTGTTGTCATCCGTGGACGCCCAGGCCTTTTTGAGTTCCCAAGCTCACCAGTCAATTCCTTTTTTCTCAGAATGTACCCGACTGTTGATTTTGCTACTCCAAGCATGTCTGCTATCTCTCTGATGGATTTTTTCTTTTTTTTCAGCCTCAGGATGTTCTGCTTCACCTCAATTGAGAGTTCCTTAGACCGCATGTTGTCTGGTCACAGCAACAGCTTCCAAATGCAAAACCACACACCTGTAATCAACCCCAGACCTTTTAACTACTTCATTGATTACAGGTTAACGAGGGAGACGCCTTCAGAGTTAATTGCAGCCCTTAGAGTCCCTTGTCCAATTACTTTTGGTCCCTTTAAAAAGAGGAGGCTATGCATTACAGAGCTATGATTCCTAAACCCTTTCTCCGATTTGGATGTGAAAACTCTCATATTGCAGCTGGGAGTGTGCACTTTCAGCCCATATTATATATATATTTGTATTTCTGAACATGTTTTTGTAAACAGCTAAAATAACAAAACTTGTGTCACTGTCCAAATATTTCTGGACCTAACTGTATGTCTCCCTGGCGATTGGGCCCCTGTTATGCGATACCTTGTTAACCCTGCGTCATCACCATGATGACCTAGGGTTACAGAACTACGGACCATGCTGCCTGCATGATGTGTAAGGTGAAGTGTGAGAGCTGCTGATGCCGTGACACTTATAATTCCCTGCAGTGATCAAGTTCTGCAGGCGATTATATCAGTGATCAGATCACTGACACTTAGGCCGGCTTCTCACTTGCGATTTTCTCGCAGTAGTGCAATGCGAAAAATTCTCGCATTGCACTTGGACCCATGTTAATCAATGAGGCAGCTCCCATCTGCTATTTCTTTGTCGCTCCATTGGGAGACCCAGACAATTGGGTGTATAGCTTCTGCCTCTGGAGGCCACACAAAGTATTACACTTTTAAAAAAGTGTAACCCCTCCCCTCTGCCTATACACCCTCCCGTTGACCACGGGCTCCTCAGTTTTATGCTTTGTGTGGAAGGAGGCACACATCCACTCATGCATTCTCATACATAGTTATGACGGATGGAAGAAAAGAGGACCCCTATGGGGTCCCCGGCATGTTCCCTTCTCACCCCACTATGTCGGCGGTGTTGTTAAGGTTGAGGTATCCATTGCGGGTACAGAGGCTGGAGCCACATGCCGTCTCCTTCACCATCCCTTATGCGGCTCTGGGAGAAGTGGGAGCATAAACGGTCATCCACGTGCTGGGACCGTGCTCCATCCGCAGCCCCTGGTGGAACCTGCCGGACCGGAGCTTCTTCACCCCCAGGGACCGGGCCCTGCAACTTTAGTACTTTTGGTACTCTGTGTCCCCATGTGGGGACTGTACAGGGAGGGTGGTCGCTCCTTCTCCCCGGAAGTCCCGCGGTAGTTCCGTCCGTTTTTTTTTTTGGCAGACTTCCGCGCCCACCGTGCTTGCTTGTCGGGCACGGTCGTAAATTTAGTCCCCGGCTTTGCCGCGGCCTAGTCGCGAAAAATCCCGCCCCCGGGCCTGCCTGTCAGGGGTAAGGGCGGGATTACCGACATGACGTCGGCTTTGAGGGCTGGAGCATCTTTGCATGTCTCCTCCCCCCCTCATTGACCACTTTGGGGCCTCCAGATTCCCGCTTTTTGCCGGCGCCGCCCGCGGCTCCACGCCCCCCCTGAGAGCTCCGGCGGCCATTTTTGGCATTCTGCCGGTGTATGCTTCTCAGCTGCAAAGCTCTACAGCTCCGGGGGATCCATGACAGGGAATCTGGAGGACACACCGCTCGTTAGCGGTTGGTAACCCACACCGGTCACCCGGTGCTGGTTCCCCTAGGGTGCCGGGATATATATATATATATTCGGAAAGGCTGTATACCCTTTTCCCATATACCCTCAGTGGTCACTCTCCTGAGAGACACCGATTGCTTACAGCATGTCGTCCACAAGGAGCAAAGCCCCTAAGACACAGACTTTTTTCGCGGCCTGTACCTCTTGTAGGGCTATGTTGCCTGCGGGATCCACCTACCCTCACTGTGATCAATGCACGACTCCTGCCACGCTTGCTCAGCCGGAGCCTCGGGCACTGGTGGGCCCCTCGGCTCATGTAGATCCCCCTGCTCCCCCTTAGCAGTCAGCAGGGACAGAGACACCGTCGTTGGCCTCTTTCGCTGAGACACTCTCCCAGTCACTTTCTCAATCCATTGCACAGTCTATGGACAAATGGTCATCTAAGCTGCTTGAGGCATTACAGTCCAGACCGGACCCTTCACAGGCCCCGGCCCCTGTTCGTTTGTCTCCTCCAGGCCCTTCTCGGTCCGCGCCGCATCGCGCTCCCAGGATAGCCTAGGTCCCAGGCGGAGGACTCCTGCCCGGATCGCAGCCCCAGGCCGGCTAAGCAGCCTCGCTGGGACTCTTCCCCGGCCTCCTCATACTGCTCTGGATCTCAGCTTGAGGACTCTCAGGAAGACGAGGCGGACGTGGGAGCTCAGGGCTCTGACCCTGACTTCACCCTTAACCTTGATGCCCCTGAAGGGGACGCCTTAGTAAATGATCTTATCTCGTCCATCAACGAGGTGTTGGATCTCTCACCCCCACCTCCTCCTGCAGAGGAGCCGGCTTCTCGGCAGGAGAAACACCAATTTCGATTTCCCAAACGTACTCGCAATACGTTTTTTGATCACTCTAACTTCAGGGACGCTGTCCAGAAGCCCAGAGCGGTTCCGGACAAGCGCTTTGCTAAACGGCACACTGACACGCGTTATCCCTTTCCACCTGAAGTCGTTAAGGGCTGGGCACACTCCCCCAAGGTTGATCCTCCAGTCTCTAGATTGGCCGCTAGGTCCGTTGTGTCTGTTGCCGATGGCTCATCCCTGAAGGATGCCACTGACAGACAGATAGAGCTCTTGGTGAAGTCTATTTATGAGGCTACGGGCGCATCTTTTGCCCCGGCCTTTGCGGCCGTGTGGGCTCTCCAAGCAATCTCGGCATGTCTGACTGAGATTAATGTCGTCACGCGGAATTCTGCCCCGCATGTTTCATCCTTGACCTCTCAGGCATCAGCATTTTCGTCCTACACCATGAACGCCGTCCTGGACTCCGCTAGCCGTACGGCCGTGGCATCCGCTAACTCATGAGACTGGAGGATCCACCTTGGGACAGTGAGCCCAACCCTTAACGACTTCAGATGGGAAGGGGTAACGCGTGTCAGTGAGGCGCTTAGTAAAGCGCTTGTCCGGGACCGCTCTGGGCTTCTGGACAGCGTCCCTGAAGTTAGAGTGATCAAGAAACGTATTGCGTGTACGTTTGGGGAACCGAAACTGGTGTTTCTCCTGCTCTCAGGGCCACTCGGTGATCCCTTACTTGGACGATCTCCTAGTCAGGGCTCCTTCTCTGGTGGCGTGTCAACGGAGTCTTACCGTCACTCTGGCGACTCTCCAACAGTTCGGGTGGATCATCAATTTCCCGAAATCCAAGTTGACGCCGACCCAATCACTGACTTACCTCGGGATGGAGTTCCATACCCAGCCAGCGTTAGTCAAGCTACCGTGGGACAAACAGCTTTCTCTGCAGGCGGGAGTGCAGTCCCTTCTTCGGGGTCAGTCACACTCCTTAAGGCGCCTCATGCACTTCCTGGGGAAGATGGTTGCAGCTATGGAGGCAGTGCCATTTGCGCAATTCCATCTACGGCCACTCCAATGGGACATTCTTCGCAAATGGGACAAGAGTTCGGCTTCTCTCGACAAGAACATCTCTCTTTCCCTCGCAACCAAAACATCTCTTCGGTGGTGGCTCCTCCCCACATCTCTGTCCCGGGGGAAAATCCTTCCTACCCCCAACCTGGGCCGTGGTCACCACGGACGCGAGCCTGTCAGGTTGGGGAGCGGTCTTTCTTCACCACAGGGCTCAAGGAACCTGGATTCCAATAGAATCATCCCTTCAGATCAATATCCTGGAGATAAGGGCAGTATATCTAGCCCTATTGGCTTTCCATCGGTGGCTGGAGGGCAGGCAGATCCGAATCCAGTCGGACAACGCCACTGCCGTCGCCTACATCAACCACCAAGGCGGCACTCGCAGTCGTCAAGCCTTCCAGGAAGTCCGACGGATTCTGCAGTGGGTGGAAAACGCAGACTTCACCATCTCCGCAGTTCACATCCCGGGCGTAGAAAACTGGGAAGCAGATTTTCTCAGTCGTCAGGGCATGGACGTGGGGGAATGGTCTCTTCACCCAGACGTGTTTCGAGAGATCTGCCACTGCTGGGGAACGCCGGACGTCGATCTCATGGCGTCACGACACAACAACAAGGTCCCGGCCTTCATGGCACGGTCTCAGGATCACAGAAGCTCTGGCCGCGGACGCTTTGGTCCAGGATTGGTCGCAGTTTCGACTGCCATATGTGTTTCCCCCTCTGGCGATGCTGCCCAGGGTACTACGCAAAATCCGGTCCGACTGCCGTCGCGCCATTCTCGTCGCTCCAGACTGGCCGAGGCGGTCGTGGTATCCGGATCTGTGGCATCTCACGGTGGGTCAACCGTGGGCACTTCCAGACCGCCCAGACTTGCTGTCCCAAGGCCCGTTTTTCCATCTGAATTCTGTGGCCCTCAACCTGACTGTGTGTCCATTGAGTCCTGGCTCCTAGCGTCTTCAGGGTTATCTCAGGATGTAATTGCCACCATGAGACAAGCCAGGAAACCAATGTCCGCCAAGATCTATCACAGGACTTGGCAAATCTTCTTATCCTGGTGCTCTGATAACGGTTTTTCTCCATGGCCGTTTGCCTTACCCACATTTCTTTCATTCCTACAATTTGGAATGGATATGGGTTTGTCCCTCGGCTCTCTCAAGGGCCAAGTGTCGGCGCTCTCCGTGTTTTTTCAAACGCGACTAGCCAGACTTCCGCAGGTCCGCACGTTCCTGCAGGGGGTTTGCCACATGGTCCCACCTTGCAAACGTCCGTTGGAACCTTGGGATCTTAACAGGGTCCTGACGGCTTTTCAAAAGCCGCCTTTTGAGCCGTTGCGGGATGTCTCTCTCTCCCGTCTTTCTCAGAAGGTGGCCTTCCTGGTTGCAGTCACATCACTTCGGAGAGTGTCGGAGCTTGCAGCGCTGTCATGCAAATCTCCTTTCCTGGTTTTCCACCAGGATAAGGTGGTTTTGCGTCCTGTCCCGGAATTCCTCCCTAAGGTGGTATCCCCTTTTCATCTAAATCAGGATATCTCCTTTCCTTCCTTTTGCCCTAATCCAATTCACCAGTGTGAGAAGGATTTACACTCCTGGCCGCTGTTACCTGCACTCAGCTCCAGAGCTGTAATCTGAGCTCCAGCGTCTGCCTGATCTGTCTGCAGCTGTGCTGACCTGACCAGCAATCGCCGGGGAATCCATCACTCGGTGCTCGCTGTTCAGGCTGCACTCTGGAGCTCAGGGGACAGCTCCGGGGTTCAGTGCATGTAACCGCGGCCAGGACTGGTTTTACAGGAGATTCCTCCGGTAGCCAGGCTGACCCGGTATGCAAGTGTCAGGATCCGTGTGACATGCGCATGCCACCCGGATTCTGACTTGCATGGGGGTGAGAGAGCTGAGAATCGCATCAAATCGCAGCATGCTGCGATTTCAAGGAGAGCCCGTGTATCGTCTGGAAAAACAGGGAAATGGAGACAGCCTCATTAGAAACCATTTGCAAGATTGCAAACCGTTTCTCAATGCGAGGGAATTTGCAGGACAAAAACGCTAGTGGAGAAGAGGCCTTAGGCTGAGACCACACGTGAGTTAGCGCAAGTTCTCGCATGACACTCGGCTCACACTCGCAGCACAGCGAGAGCCGAGTGTCATGCGAGTGCAATGCAACTGTGGTCCGATCGTGCGATCAGACCAGTTGCGGAGGGGAGGGCCAACACTGCAGAGGGGAGGAGGAGGGCAGGGCCGGCGCTGAGGAGGGGAGGGCCGGTGCTGCGAAGGAGAGGGAGGGATTTATTTCCCTATCTCCTCCATTGCCGGCTGATGTGAGAATCGCACTGCACTCGCGGTACACCAGTGTAATGCGAGAGCAATGCAATGTTTTAATAGCATACGGAGAACAGTGAAAGCTGGGCACTAATCACTGACCGCTCCACCACACACACGTGGTACTCCTATTACAATCCACCGATGCTGCGGGACCAACTTGCTCCGGTAAAAAAAAGCAATAAACTACTAGAGGTGCTCCTGCCAAGCATAGAACAGTCCACTAGAAAAATTGAGAGAGCAGGGCACTAACTCAGTGGTAGTTTAAAAATACCTTTATTTCAGCATACAGGTTACATCAAAAACGTGGGGGGAGGAGAAAACACAGATGTCCGGCACAACAGATGACGGCCGTTTCGTGCTCAGCAAGCAATTCAACAGATCTACCTAGATAGGGTAGATCTGTTGAAGTGCTTGCTGAGCACGAAACGGCTGTGCCGAACGTCTGTGTTTTTTCCTCCCCCCACATTTTTGATGTAACCTGTATGCTGAAATAAAGGTATTTTTAAGCTACCACTGAGTTAGTGCCTTGCTCTCTCAATTTTTCCAATGCAATGTTTCTCTTGAACCCGTAGACTTGAATGGGTGCAAGTGTAACAGGATTGCATTGCACCTGCAGCATGCTGCGACTGTTTTCTCGGTCCGATTAGGGCTGAGAAAATAATCGCTCATGGGAGCTGCCCCATAGAGTACTATTGGTCTGAGTGGAATGCGATTTTTTTATTGCGTCCCAGTAGCTCCGTATTATTCGCCGTGTCTGCTAGGCCTTACTAAAAAAGTAAAGATAAAGTTAAAAAAAAAGTTAAAAGTATTAAAAAAAAAAAAATTGGGGAAAAAATAAAATTAAATATTCCAATAAATATGTATATTTATGTAATAAAAACAAAAACACTGCACAACTTTGGTATTGCCGTGTCCATAACAATTCGAGCTATAAAACTCTCACACTAGTTAGCCCCTTCAGTGAACACAGTAAAAAAAATAAAAAATGTAGCAAAAACTATGTGTTTTCATCATACACCTGCCCAAAAAAATTGAGTAAAACGCGATAAAAAAGTCACATGTAAATAAACATGGTACAACTGAAAACATCATCTTGTCCCGCAAAAAAACAAGCAACCATATAGCTACATCAGTGAAAAAATAAAAAAAATGTAGGTCTCAGAATACAGCAATGCAAAAACTTTTTTTTCCTAAAAAATAATTTTTTGGGTGTTAAAGCATCAAAACATAAAAAACTATATAAATGAGGTATCCCTGTAACTGTACAGACCCGAAGAATAAAACTGTTTTATCGCTTTTATTTCACAGTAAAGAACATAAAAAAAAAATCTTGAATTTCTGTTTCTTCTTGATTCTGCCTCACAAAGAGTGGATCACAAAGCAATCAGAAAATATGTGGCCCAAAATAGTACCAATAAAAACTCCAATTCATCCCGCAAAAATCAAGCCTTCACATGACTGTCAGCAGAAAAGTAAAAAACTGCAGTCTTCAAAATCCAGTGATGCAAAAACAATCTTTACTTTGTAAAAAGCAATTTTTAGTGTGATAGTCGCCAACAAAAAAAAACACCGCATAAATCTGGTATCACTGTAATCGTACTGCCCTGAGGAATAAAGCCGCCTAATCACTTATACCACAAGATGAATGGCGCAAAAAATAAATAAAGCCAATTCTTCAATCGCTATTGATTTGTTCATTCTGCCGCTAAAAGCTTGCAGTACAGTGCAGCTCATATTTATCCTGCGTTCTACGGTGAGCGCTTACACTGGAGACTACATGTAAATCTCTGAAAAACATGATTCAAACATAATTCTCAAATGAAAATTCACTGTAATGAGGCAGAGAAAGTCACTTTGACCTCTCGTCTGGCCTGTGGTCCGGCAGAGTCCATATTTTTATGCCTTTTTTCAAACGTGCACAAAAGTGCAATCAACAACAGTTTTTGTTCATCATTAAAAAGATGGATACCGCTGAACAAATGGAGTCCAGAGTAACTCTGCTGCCTCATTAGTGAATGGATCTGTGGTGCGTTTCATCTGAATCACGTATCTCAGAGATGCAGTTTAAAACCCCGATGTAAGTGCTCAGCGTAGAGCACAGGATAAAGGGGAACTAATTTAAAATGTTTGCAATCTTTAATTCTGCAACTTTTACTGTGTTTGGACTTTCCAGAGAGTAAATTGTCACTACACCCGTAAATGAATACTTAGAGAGGTGTAATTTCCAAAATTTGGTCACTTGAGGGGGATTTCTTCAGTTCTGCCGCTTAGGGGCTCTGCAAATTGAGTCCGCAAACTATTCTAGGAAAACCTGTGCTCCAAAAATCACATAGCGCTCCTTCCCTCCTGAGCCCTGTGGTGCAGCCAAATAGTACTGTACAGTCACATGTGGGGTATTGCCACATTCAGGACAAATTATGCAACACAATATCGGACCTTTTTTTTTATTTATTACCCTTGTAAAATTTTCAAATCTGGGGTTAAAACAACATTTTAGTGGTAAAAATGTAATTATTTTTCTTTACTGCCAAATAGTATAACATTTTGTGACACACCTGTGGTGTCAATATACTCACTGCACCTCTGGATGAATTAATTGAAAGGTGCAGCTTTTAACATGGAGTCACTTGTGGGGGATTTCTGTGCTCTGCCAATGTGACATGGCAATCGCAAACCAATGCAACTACATCTGATCTCAAATATGGTGCTCCTTTCCTTCTTGACTTTGCAATGTACCTCAAAATTAGTTTTCTTTGTCGCTCCATTGGGAGACCCAGACAATTGGGTGTATAGCTTCTGCCTCCGGAGGACACACAAAGTATTACACTTTAAAAAGTGTAACCCCTCCCCTCTGCCTATACACCCTCCCGTGGATCACGGGCTCCTCAGTTTTATGCTTTGTGTGGAAGGAGGCACACATCCACTCATGCATTCTCAACTTAGTTATGTCGGTTGGAAGAAAAGAGGGCCCCCACGGGGCCCCCGGCATGTTCCCTTCTCACCCCACTACGTCGGCGGTGTTGTTAAGGTTGAAGTACCCATTGCGGGTACAGAGGCTGGAGCCACATGCCGTCTCCTTCACCATCCCTTATACGGCTCTGGGAGAAGTGGGATCCTAAGCGGTCATCCATTTACTGGGACCGTGCTCCATCCGCAGCCCCTGTAGGAACCTGCCGGACCGGAGCCTCTTCAACCTCAGGGACCGGGCCCTGCAACTCAAAGGTACTCTGTGTCCCCATAGGGGACTGTGCAGGGAGCGCACCTTCTTCCTGGAAGCCGCGGCGGCTGCTGAATTCAGGAGGCCGGTGGACTTCCGCGCCGACCGTGCCTGCTTGTCGGGCGCGGTCTCAAATTTAGTCTCCGGCTTCATCGCGGCCTAGTCGCAAAAATCCCGCCCCCGGGCCTGCCTGTCAGGGGTAAGGGCGGGATTACCGACCTGACGTCGGATGTGAGGGCTGGAGCATCCTGCATGTTTCCTCCCCCCTCACTGATCACTGTGGGGACCCCAGATTCCCGCACTTTGCTGGCGCCGCCCACGGCTCCACTCTTTCCCTGAGAGCTCCGGCAGCCATTTTTTGGCATTCTGCCGGTGGACGATTCTCAGTGAACAGCTCTACAGCTCCGGGGGATCCAAGGCAGGGAATCTGGAGGACACACTCCGCTCGTTAGCGGTCGGTAAGCCACACCGGTCACCCGGTGCTGGTCCCCCTAGGGTGCCGGATTAGATACGTATATATCTATATCTATCTGTTCGGTGGGCTGTATACCCCTTTCCCATATACCCTCAGTGATCACTCTCCTAGGAGACAACAGCATGTCGTCCACAAGGAGCAAAGCTGCTAAGGCACAGGGTTTTTTTGCGGCCTGTACCTCTTGTGGGGCTATGTTACCTGCGGGTTCCACCTACCCTCACTGTGAGCAATGCTCGACCCCTGTTTCGCTTGCTCAGCCGGAGCCTCGGACACTGGTGGGCCCCTCGGCTCATGTAGACCCCCCTGCTCCCCCTGACCAGGCTGCAGGGACAGAGTTCGCCTCTTTTGCTGAGAAACTCTCTGAGTCACTTTCTCAATCCATTGCACAGTCTATGGACAAATGGTCTTCTAAGCTGCTAGAGGCTTTGCAGTCCAGACCGGACCTTTCACAGGCCCCGGCCCCTGTTGGCTCGTCGCCTCCAGGCCCCTCTCGGTCCGCGCCGCAGCGCGCTCCCAGGTTGGCCCCTCGGTCTCAGGCAGAGGACTCCTGCCCGGACCGTAGTCCTAGACCGGCTAAGCGGGCTCGCTGGGACTCTTCCCCGACTTCCTCTCGCTGCTCGGGATCCCAGCTTGAGGACTCTCTGGAGGACGAGGCGGACGTCGCAGCTCAGGGCTCTGACCCTGACGTCGCCCTTAACCTTGATACACCTGAGGGGGACGCCTTAGTAAATGATCTTATCTCGTCCATCAACCAGGTGTTAGATCTCTCTCCCCCGCCTCCTCCTGTAGAGGAGTCGGCGTCTCAGCAGGAGAAACACCAGTTTCGGTTCCCCAAACGTACACGCAATACGTTTCTTGATCACTCTAACTTCAGGGACGCTGTCCAGAAGCCCAGAGCGGTCCCGGACAAGCGCTTTACTAAGCGCCTCACTGACACGCGTTACCCCTTCCCATCTGAAGTCGTTAAGGGTTGGGCTCACTGTCCCAAGGTGGATCCTCCAGTCTCATGATTGGCGACTAAATCCGTGGTGTCGGTTGCAGATGGCTCATCGCTAAAGGATGCCACTGACAGACAGATAGAGCTCCTGGTGAAGTCCATCTATGAGGCCACGGGCGCGTCTTTTGCCCCGGCCTTTGCAGCCGTGTGGGCACTCCAAGCTATCTCGGCTTGTCTGACTGAGATTAATGCTGTCACACGTAATTCTGCTCCACAAGTTGCGTCTTTGACCTCTCAGGCGTCAGCATTTTCATCCTACGCCATGAACGCCGTCCTGGACTCTGCTAGCCGTACAGCTGTAGCATCCGCTAACTCTGTGGCAGTCCGCAGGGCCATGTGGCTGCGCGAATGGAAGGCAGACTCGGCTTCCAAGAGGTTCTTAACCGGTTTGCCGTTTTCTGGCGACCGTTTGTTTGGCGAACGATTGGATGAGATTATTAAAGAATCCAAAGGAAAGGATTCCTCCTTACCCCAGGCCAAACCTAAGAGACCTCAACAGAGAAAGGTTCAATCGAGATTTCGGTCCTTTCGTCCCTCCGCCAAGTCCCAATCCTCTTCGTCCAACAGGCCGGAGAAAGGCCAGAGGAACTCCTATGCGTGGCGATCCAAGTCTCGCCCACAAAAGGCCGCAGGAAGCACTGCCTCCAAGACGGCTTCCTCATGACTCTCGGCCTCCCCTGACCGCATCCTCGGTCGGTGGCAGGCTCTCCCGCTTTGGCGACGCCTGGTGGCCACATGTTCAAGACCGATGGGTGAGAGACATTCTGT
This sequence comes from Anomaloglossus baeobatrachus, assembly GCF_048569485.1. Classification (NCBI taxonomy): domain Eukaryota; kingdom Metazoa; phylum Chordata; class Amphibia; order Anura; family Aromobatidae; genus Anomaloglossus; species Anomaloglossus baeobatrachus. The sequence continues at coordinate 62,640 of NW_027442467.1, read as the reverse complement.
CTCATGGTTACAGGATAGAGTTCAGCTCTCGTCCTGCGGCTCGCTTCTTCAGAACCTCTCCGCCCCCCGCTCAGACCGACGCACTTTTTCAGGCAGTAGCCGCTCTAAACATGGAAGGAGTTGTGATCCCCGTTCCCCTTCAGGAACGTGGTCGCGGATTTTACTCCAACTTGTTCGTGGTGCCAAAAAAGGACGGGTCATTCCGTCCCGTTCTGGACCTCAAGCTACTCAACAGACATGTGAGAACCAGACGGTTCCGGATGGAATCTCTCCGCTCGGTCATCGCCTCAATGTCACAAGGAGACTTCCTAGCATCGATCGACATCAAGGATGCTTATCTCCATGTACCGATCGCACCCGAGCATCAACGTTTCCTGCGTTTCGCCATCGGGGACGAACACCTCCAGTTCGTGGCATTGCCTTTCGGCTTGGCGACAGCCCCACGGGTTTTCACCAAAGTCATGGCATCCGTTGTGGCGGTCCTGCATTCTCAGGGCCACTCGGTGATTCCCTACTTGGACGATCTCCTAGTCAGGGCCCCGTCTCGGGTGGCGTGTCAACAAAGTCTATCTGTCGCTCTGGCGACTCTCCAGCGGTTCGGGTGGATCATCAACTTCCCGAAATCCAAGTTGACACCGACCCAATCACTGACGTACCTTGGGATAGAGTTTCATACCCAGCAAGTGTTAGTCAAGCTTCCGAGCGACAAACAGCTTTCTCTGCAGGCAGGGGTGCAATCCCTTCTTCGGAGTCAGTCACACCCCTTAAGGCGCCTCATGCACTTCCTGGGGAAGATGGTGGCAGCTATAGAGGCAGTCCCGTTCGCGCAATTCCATCTTCGGCCACTCCAATGGGACATTCTCCGCAAATGGGACAGGAGTTCGGCTTCCCTCGACAGGAACGTCTCTCTTTAACTTGCAACCAAGACGTCACTTCAGTGGTGGCTCCTTCCCAATTCTCTGTCGCAGGGAAAATCCTTCCTACCCCCAACCTGGGCTGTGGTCACCACGAACGCGAGCCTGTCAGGGTGGGGAGCGGTTTTTCTCCACCACAGGGCTCAGGGAACCTGGACTCCGATAGAGTCATCCCTTCAGATCAATATTCTGGAGATAAGGGCAGTGTATCTAGCCCTATTGGCTTTTCATCGGTGGCTGGAGGGCAGGCAGATCCGTATCCAGTCGGACAATGCAACAAAATTAGCTGGATCAGAGAATTGAAAAAGGATAAACCCTAAAACATAACGTTTAATATTATGCAGATAAAAGTGAGGACAGCTCACAAGATTAGAAACGACGGTGGCACGAAACCACCCAAACTAAAATTGGGCTATGTATGGTAGGCCCAAACAAACTTAGTCCCAGAGAGGTACCACGGTAGGACTTTCTACACCTTATAGTTGCTGGTCACCACCTGAGACACTGACACACGCAACATCAACAATCAGAACCCCAAACTAGGGAAGATGTATGTCTGTGTGTGTCAAAAAGAGATAGAAACTCCTAGACCATTACGAACCATATGTTTCATAAACCCCACCTTAGGTGGGAACGGTCTTACCAGTCCGGAGATTCGCAGGCATTGAACAAGTGGTTAGAGGTTCAGGCAGGGGGCTGTTTCGCCAGCATGTCTAGATCCCTCTGAGACCTCAACCAAAAATAGGGCATATAATCACCATGCCCACTCCCATTTGGTGGTGATGGTGATTATATGCCCTATTTTTGGTTGAGGTCTCAGAGGGATCTAGACATGCTGGCGAAACAGCCCCCTGCCTGAACCTCTAACCACTTGTTCAATGCCTGCGAATCTCCGGACTGGTAAGACCGTTCCCACCTAAGGTGGGGTTTATGAAACATATGGTTCGTAATGGTCTAGGAGTTTCTATCTCTTTTTGACACACACAGACATACATCTTCCCTAGTTTGGGGTTCTGATTGTTGATGTTGCGTGTGTCAATGTCTCAGGTGGTGACCAGCAACTATAAGGTGTAGAAAGTCCTACCGTGGTACCTCTCTGGGACTAAGTTTGTTTGGGCCTACCATACATAGCCCAATTTTAGTTTGGGTGGTTTCGTGCCACCGTCGTTTCTAATCTTGTGAGCTGTCCTCACTTTTATCTGCATAATATTAAACGTTATGTTTTAGGGTTTATCCTTTTTCAATTCTCTGATCCAGCTAATTTTGTTCAATTACTGTGGATTCAAATTTTGGTATACTGCTATTTACCCCAGTCGGACAATGCCACTGCCGTCGCATACATCAACCACCAAGGCGGCACTCGCAGTCGTCAAGCCTTCCAGGAAGTCCGACGGATTCTGCAGTGGGTGGAAGCCACAGCTTCCACCATCTCCGCAGTTCACATCCTGGGCGTAGAAAACTGGGAAGCAGATTTTCTCAGTCGTCAGGGCATGGACGCGGGGGAATGGTCTCTGCACCCAGACGTGTTTCGAGAGATCTGTCGCCGCTGGGGAACGCCGGACGTCGATCTCATGGCGTCACGGCACAACAACAAAGTCCCGGCATTCATGGCACGGTCTCAGGATCACAGAGCTCTGGCGGCGGACGCGTTAGTTCAGGATTGGTCGCAGTTTCGACTGCCTTATGCGTTTCCTCCTCTGGCGATGCTGCCCAGAGTGTTACGCAAGATCAGTTCCGACTGCCGTCGCGCCATTCTCGTCGCTCCAGACTGGCCGAGGCGATCGTGGTACCCGGATCTGTGGCATCTCACGGTGGGTCAATCGTGGGCGCTTCCAGACCGCCCAGACTTGCTGTCACAAGGCCCGTTTTTCCATCTGAATTCTGTGGCCCTCAACCTGACTGTGTGGCCATTGAGTCCTGGCTCCTAGCGTCTTCAGGGTTATCTCAGGATGTAATTGCCACCATGAGACAGGCCAGGAAGCCTACGTCCGCCAAGATCTATTATAGGTCTTGGCAAATCTTCCTATCCTGGTGCGCTAATAACGGTTTTACTCCATGGCCGTTTGCCTTACCCACTTTTCTTTCATTCCTTCAATCCGGAATGGACAAGGGTCTGTCACTTGGCTCTCTCAAGGGCCAAGTATCGGCGCTCTCCGTGTTTTTTCAAAAGCGTCTAGCCAGGCTTCCGCAGGTCCGCACGTTCCTGCAGGGAGTTTGCCACATAGTCCCACCTTACAAGCGTCCGCTGGAACCCTGGGATCTTAACAGGGTGCTAACGGCTCTTCAGAAACCACCTTTCGAGCCGCTGCGGGATGTCTCTCTATCACGTCTTTCGCAGAAGGTGGCCTTCCTAGTGGCAGTCACATCACTTTGGAGAGTGTCTGAGCTAGCAGCGCTGTCATGCAAAGCCCCCTTCCTGGTGTTTCACCAGGATAAGGTGGTTCTGTGTCCGGTCCCGGAATTTCTCCCTAAGGTGGTATCCTCTTTTCATCTCAATCAGGATATCTCCTTGCCTTCATTTTGCCCTAATCCAATTCACCAGTGTGAAAAGGATTTGCACTCTTTGGATCTTGTGAGAGCACTCCGGCTCTACGTGTCTCGCACGGCGCCCCTGCGTCGTTCAGATGCGCTCTTTGTCCTTGTCGCTGGCCAGCGTAAGGGCTCGCAGGCTTCCAAGTCAACCTTGGCTCGGTGGATCAAGGAACCGATTCTCGAAGCCTACCGTTCTTCTGGGCTTCCGCTTCCTTCAGGGCTGAAAGCCCATTCTACCAGAGCCGTGGGTGCGTCCTGGGCATTGCGGCACCGGGCTACGGCTCAGCAGGTGTGTCAGGCAGCTACGTGGTCTAGTCTGCACACTTTCACGAAACACTATCAAGTGCATACCTATGCTTCGGCAGACGCCAGTCTAGGTAGGTGAGTCCTTCAGGCGGCGGTTGCCCACCTGTAAGAGGGGGCCGTTTTTTTCGGCTTTTTTTATTGAGGTATTCTTTTACCCACCCAGGGACTGCTCTTGGACGTCCCAATTGTCTGGGTCTCCCAATGGAGCGACAAAGAAGAAGGGAATTTTGTTTACTTACCGTAAATTCCTTTTCTTCTAGCTCCTATTGGGAGACCCAGCACCCGCCCCTGTACCCTTCGGGCTGGTTGTCTTTTTGTGTACACATGTTGTTCATGTTGAATTGTTCTTTTGGTTCATGGTTTGCAGTTCTCCGAACATCCTTCGGATTGCATTTACCCTAGACCAATTTATAAGTTTTCTCCTTCCTGCTTTTGCACCAAAACTGAGGAGCCCGTGATCCACGGGAGGGTGTATAGGCAGAGGGGAGGGGTTACACTTTTTAAAGTGTAATACTTTGTATGGCCTCCGGAGGCAGAAGCTATACACCCAATTGTCTGGGTCTCCCAATAGGAGCTAGAAGAAAAGGAATTCACGGTAAGTAAACAAAATTCCCTTCTTCAACCACATTTGGGGTATCAGCATACTCTGGAGAAATTCCACAATAAACTGTATGGTTCATTTGTGCCACCCCGGCGCAGACCGGGGTGCTCGGATCCTGGAGATGTTCGTGGCTCAAGGGGTCCGGGCTCGGCTGACGCTTCTATCTTTGCAAGGGGTTTATTTACAGGGGAGAAGTTCGTGACGCCATCTGCGGGTTGCAGTAATGGGAGTACCACCACTGCCAAAGGTAGTACCGGGACAGATGGTGTTGGGCAGCAAGGTGTTAGTCCCTCCGCAGGTAGGGAAGGCCCCGGACTCTGGGGTTTGGGAGGTTTGGAAAGATGAGAGGCAGGGAGCAGGGTACTCACTGTTGGTAGACGTGGTGCTGGTTGATGCTTGCAACGTAAACACACACACGTTGTAGGTAAAACAAAAGTCTCTGTGTACCGCTGCCACTATGGGGAGCCCATCCAGGTGTCCGCTCCCAATGATGCTGCTTGGTAATCTGGAGCCTGCCTCCGTGCACAATTTAGGTGTTTGTAGATGGTCCCTTGGCTTGAAGCTGTTGGGATGCTCATTATTTGTAGTGTAGCTGTGCTCTTGATGACTGGCACTTAGGATTTCAGTTGGGCTGCTTTATATGGAAAGCCCTATCCCCCGTGTTGTGCTGATGCCTTCAATCTCTGAGCTCTTGGGGAAAGTTCATAAAGAAACTATCCTCCACAGGTTAATTATCAGGACGGATAAACCTGCTCCTGACCTAGGGTCCTGTACCCTGCCGTGCTCTGTACCAGTCCGGTTATTGGGCTTGCTGGTGCCGACGGTCCTCCAAGACTATGTCTGTTCACCCTTCCCAAGTCGCTGCGACTGGTCCTCGACTCCTCCGGTCCCGGACTACCGTCTGCGACCCAATCTAGTCCAGCTCCTCGGCAGCTACTACTCCCCAGCTCCTAACTCTTTGAGGGCTCTCACTCAACTGCAGTCACCCCTCCCACCAGTCTGCCTGACCCCTAGGTGGGTGGCCCTATTCCAGCTAGACCAACCCACTGGTTTGTCTGTTCAGTTCTGGTGTGACGTGTTGATTGGGATTTGTGGTGCGGGTAGTAGAAGCATCACTGAGTGGAACCTGAACCATGGGGAGTAGGCCCTGCATCCCTTGGAGGGGATGCAGTTCCCTGTAGCACCCTGATATATTCAGGGTCGCTACACATTTTCACCTGATACCCTTGTGAAAAAAACCTATCTGGTTGAAGTAACAAGTTTGTGGGAAAAAAAAATAAATGCATTTATATTTATGGCTCAATTCTGTAAAATCCCTGGGGGTTCGAAGGTGCTCACCAAACATCTATAAATTCCTTGAGGGGTCTAGTTTACAAAATGCGGTCACATGTTGGGGAGCTCCACTGTTGGAGGTCTCCAAATTCGACATGGTGTCCGCTAATGATTCCAGCTAATTTTGCTTTAAAAAATTCCAATGGCGCCCCTTTCCTTCCAAGCCCTGCAGTGCGCCCAAACAATTGATTTCTACCACATATGAAGTATCAATGTACTCAGGAGAAATTGCACAATAAATTTTATGGTACATATGTTCCTGATACCCTTGTGAAAATGCAATATTTTATGGCTAAATTAACAGTTTTGAGTAAAAAAGTAAAATTTTCTTTTTTTCCTTACACATTGCTTTGGTTCATGTGAAGCACCTAAAGGGTTAATAAACTTCTTGGATGTGGTTTGGAGCAGAGTGAGGGGTGCAGTTTTTCGAATGGGGTCACTTTTGGGTATTTTCTGTCACCTAGGCCTCTCAAAGTCACTTCAAATGTGATGTGGTCCCTAAAAAAATGGTTTTGTAATTTTTTTTTTCGAAAACTGAGAAGTTGCTGATGAACTTTGAACCCTTCTAACTTTTTAAGTAAAAAAAATTGTTTCAAAAATTGCGTTGATGTAAAGTAGACATGTGGGAAATGTTCTTTACTGACTATTTTGTGTGACATACAGTATCTTTCAGATTTATAGGCATAACATTTCAAATTTTGAAAATTGTGAAATTTTTAAAATTTTTGCCAAATTTCCGATATTTTCCTAAATAAACACACAAAATATGACCTTAATTCTACCACTAACATGATGTCCAATATGTCACAAAAAAGCAATGTCAGAATCAGCACGATCCGTTGAAGCGTTCCAGAGTTATAACCTGTCAAAGTTACACTTGTCAGAAGTGCAAAAAATTGCCCGGTCATTAACCCCTTAACGACCCATGACGTACTGGGTACGTCATGGTGACATGGTGCTAAACGACCCATGACTTACCCAGTATGTCATGGCGAAATCGCGGCCTCGGAGCCCCGGTGAGTGCAATCGGTACACACAAACCGCAGATTCGGGGAGGAGGGGACTTCTGCCTGACCTCAGGAGGGGTGGTGCCTCCTCCCCGGAGCTACGGAGGCTGTGATTGGCTGACGAACACCGCTCAGCCAATCACAGCCACTGTAATGTTCCAGCCATTGAAAATGACTGAAACATTGAAATCCAGCCCTAATCAGTGCAGCTGTAGCACTGATTATTGGCTGGAGCTGGGTGATCGGTGCTTCACCAGCCCCCAGCTCTGATTGGAGAGATCGGCCTTGTGACCGATCTCTCCAATCACCGTGGATCTGGGGCCGTGACCACTCCCCTCCGCTTTACTCCGTCCGTGGAAGCCGAGTGGAGCGATCCCTGCAAGTGCCCTGGTAAGCCCCTGCCCCCGATCCGCTGCAACCGCCGCCGATCCCCCGATCCACTGCCGCCACCGATCCCCCGCCGATCTCCTCTATCTGCTGCAGCCGCCTCCATCTGCCACCGCTCCCCCTTATCAGCCACTGCCCCCTCCGTGAGCTGCTGCCCGCGCTCTCCCATCCTCACCTGTTGTCCCCTCCACCATCTCCCACCCTGTGCGATCTGCCACCGCTCTCCACCATCTCACCTTCCCGATCTGCTGCCCGCTGTCTCACCTCCCCATCTGCTGCACGCTCTCTGCCATCTCACCTCCCCATCTGCTGCCCCCTCCCCCATATCACCTCCCCATCTGCTGCCCTCTCCCCCATCTCACCTCCCGATCTGCTGCACGCTCTCCACCATCTCACCTCCCCATCTGCTGCACGCTCTCCGCCATCTCACCTCCCGATCTGCTGCATGCTCTCTGCCATCTCACCTCCCGATCTGCTGCACGCTCTCCGCCATCTCACCTCCCGATCTCCTGCACGCTCTCCGCCATCTCACCTCCCGATCTGCTGCACGCTCTCTGCCATCTCACCTCCCGATCTGCTGCACGCTCTCTGCTATCTCACCTCCCGATCTGCTGCATGCTCTCCACCATCTCACCTCCCGATCTGCTGCACGCTCTCCACCTTCTCACCTCCCGATCTGCTGCACGCTCTCCACCTTCTCACCTCCCGATCTGCTGCCCGCTCTCTGCCATCTCACCTCCCGATCTGCTGCCCGCTCTCTGCTATCTCACCTCCCTATCTGCTGCACGCTCTCTGCCATCTCACCTCCCGATCTGCTGCACGCTCTCTGCCATCTCACCTCCCGATCTGCTGCACGCTCTCTGCCATCTCACCTCCCCATCTGCTGCACGCTCTCTGCCATCTCACTTCCCCATCTGCTGCACGCTCTCTGCCATCTCAGCTCTCCATCTGCTGCACGCTCTCTGCCATCTCACCTCCCTATCTTCTGCACGCTCTCCGCCATCTCACCTCCCGATCTGCTGCACGCTCTCTGCCACCTCACCGTCCCATCTGCTGCATGCTCTCTGCCATCTCACCTCCCGATCTGCTGCACGCTCTCCGCCATCTCACCTCCCGATCTGCTGCACGCTGTCCGCCATCTCACCTCCCCATCTACTGCACGCTCTCTGCCATCTCACCTCCCCATCTGCTGCACGCTCTCCGCCATCTCACCTCCCGATCTGCTGCACGCTCTCTGCCATCTCACCTCCCCATCTGCTGCACGCTCTCTGCTATCTCACCTCCCCATCTGCTGCACGCTCTCTGCCATCTCACCTCCCGATCTGCTGCACGCTCTCTGCCATCTCACCTCCCGATCTGCTGCACGCTCTCTGCCATCTCACCTCCCGATCTGCTGCACGCTCTCTGCCATCTCACCTCCCCATCTGCTGCACGCTCTCCCTCATCAGCTGCTGCCCCCCTCCCTGATCTGCTACCCCCTCTCACCCTCCCTGATCTGCAGCCTGCTCTCTCCCATCCTCTTCATCTGAAGCCCCCTCCCCCACCTCTCACCTCCCGATCTGCTGCCCCCTCCACCACCTCTCACCCTCCCGCTCTCTCCCATCCTCCGCCGCGCCCTCTCCCATCCTCCGCCGCTCCCTCTCACATCCTCCATCCATCTTTTTTTCCATCCCACCTAGCCCCCCCCTTTTTGCAGCACATCCATGCGTGTGTCCTGACTTTTCTTCGGCGCTCCATTGGGAGACCCAGACGATTGGGTGTATAGCACTGCCTCCGGAGGCCACACAAAGCATTACACTAAAAAGTGTAAGGCCCCTCCCCTTCTGGCTATACACCCCCCATGGGATCACGGGCTGCTCAGTTTTCAAGCTTTGTGCGAAGGAGGTCAGACATCCACGCATAGCTCCACTGTTTAGTCAGCAGTAGCTGCTGACTATATCGGATGGAAGAAAAGAGGGCCCATACTAGGGCCCCCAGCATGCTCCCTTCTCACCCCATTCCTATTGGCGGTGTTTGTTAAGGTTGAGGTACCCATTGTGGGTACGGAGGCTGGAGCCCACATGCTGCTTTCCTTCCCCATCCCCCTGAGGGGCTCTGAGGAAGTGGGATCTTACCGGCCCCCAAGCCCTGAGGCCGGGCTCCATCCACAGACCCGTAGAACCTGCTGGATACGGAGCTGGGTACCGTTCAGGGACAAGGCCCTGCAACATTCAGGTACTCTGTGTCCCCGTATGGACAGGCCGCGCACACTCCAGACTTGCTGGGTGTGCTAGTGCGCCGGGGACAGTAGCGCTGCGCGCTGGGGTTACAGTCACTGCAGTTTCTCTGAGGGACTTTATGTGTTGGGGACTGCCGCGCCGGCCGCCCCTGGAGCGGCGGCGCGGCTGAGACTTGTGGTGCGCCGGGGACTTAGCGCCGACCGTGCTTTTACGACGGCGGCGCTTATAAATCTAGTCCCCGGCTTTTGCGGCCTAGCTCCGCTTCGTTCCCGCCCCCACCCTGTCAATCAGGGCAAGGGAGAGACGCTGTACGATAGTCAGCGCCGAGGGCTGGAGTCTTATTTACATACTCCAGCCCTCTCACTGGGCACAGTGGGACGCCAGTTCCCGCTCTTTGTCTGCAGCACGCCCAGGGCCCGCCCCTCTCCACAGGACGCCGGCAGCCATTCCTACATGCAGTCTGGCTGGAGAACGGACACAGGCTCTGGGAGACCCAGACAAGGGATTTCTGGCGACCACACACCCGCGTTAAGCGGGCGGTAAGCAGCACATTAGTGCTGGCCCCACTAGTGCCACAGTGTTATATTGGTGTATTTTTTTCTCTATACCATTTATATATATATATATATTGCACTGTAAGGTCGCTTCTTGGCTGTATACCCTATATTGCTCTGAGGAGACGACAACATGTCATCCGCAAAACGCAAGGGTGCCAAGACACAGGCTGTATACGCTGCTTGTGCCGCTTGTGGGGCTGATCTACCGGCAGGTTCCAAAGACCCCCATTGTGTGCAATGTTCGGTCCCTGTGCCACTTCGTCAGCCGGAGTCTATGGTGGTAGTGGCCCAGGCAGAGTCACCGGTGAACCCTGTCCCGGTGACGGGGACAGAGTTTGCAGTTTTTGCTGACAAGATGTCTGTCACTATGACAAAAATCCTAGAGACCTTGCAGGCCAGGCCAGTTACTCAGACCATGGACACTGCTGCGTCAATGTTCCCCGGTCCCCCTCAGTTGGAGTTAATCCGTGCTTCAAGGGGGTCCCAGGCATCTCAGGCTGAAGGCTCTGACTCAGATGACAGTCCCAGGCAGCCTAAGCGAGCTCGCTGGGAGAGACCCTCCACGTCATCACGCGGATCAGGGTCTCAGCGAGAAGAGTCTCTGCGTGATGAGACAGAGGAGGGTGATCAGGAGTCTAATCCTGAGACCGCTCTCAATCTGGATACTCCTGATGGTGACGCCATGGTAAATGACCTTATAGCGGCCATCAATGGACTGTTGGATATTTCTCCCCCAGCCCCTTCAGCAGAAGAGGCAGCTGCACAGCAGGAGAAGTTCCATTTCAGGTATCCCAAGCGTAAACTGAGTACTTTTCTGGACCACGCTGACTTCAGAGAATCAGTCCAGAAACACCATGCTTATCCAGACAAGCGTTTCTCCAAACGTCTTAAGGATACACGTTATCCCTTTCCCCCTGACGTGGTCAAACGCTGGACCCAGTGTCCAAAGGTGGATCCACCAATCTCCAGGCTTGCGGCTAGATCCATAGTTGCAGTGGAGGATGGGGCTTCACTTAAGGATGCCAATGACAGACAGATGGACCTTTGGTTGAAATCTGTCTATGAAGCTATCGGCGCGTCGTTTGCTCCAGCATTCGCGGCCGTGTGGGCACTCCAAGCTATTTCAGCTGGTCTGGCACAGGTGGACTCTATCATACGTCCAGCAGTGCCGCAAGTGAAGTCCTTAACTTCGCAAATGTCTGCGTTTGCGACCTATGCTATCAACGCTGTCCTGGACTCTACGAGCCGTACCTCAATGGCGTCTGCCAACTCGGTGGTTTTGCGCAGAGCCTTGTGGTTAAAAGAATGGAAAGCGGATTCTGCTTCCAAAAAATGTTTAACCAGCTTGCCACTATCTGTAGACAGACTGTTCGGTGAGCAATTGGCTGAAATCATTAAACAGTCCAAGGGTAAAGACTCCTCCTTACCCCAGCCCAGATCAAGCAAACCTCAACAAAGGAAGTGGCAGTCGAGGTTTCGGTCCTTTCGAGGCTCCGGCAAGGCCCAATTCCCCTCGTCCAAAGGGACTCAGAAGGAGCAAAGGGGCTCAGATTCCTGGCGGGCTCACTCACGCCCCAAGAAAGCAACCGGAGGAACCGCTTCCAAGGCGGCTGCCTCATGACTTTCGGCCTCCTCCCTCCGCATCCTCGGTCGGTGGCAGGCTCTCCCGCTTTTGCGACATTTGGCTGCCACAGGTCAAGGACCGGTGGGTAACAGACATTTTGTCTCACGGGTACAGGATAGAGTTCAGTTCTCGTCCTCCGCCTCGGTTCTTCAGAACTTCCCCACATCCCGACCGAGCAGATGCGCTTCTGCAGGCGGTGGGCTCACTAAGGGCAGAAGGAGTGGTGATCCCTGTTCCTCTTCAGGAACAAGGGCAAGGTTTTTACTCCAATCTCTTCGTGGTTCCAAAAAAGGACGGCTCGTTCCGTCCTGTTCTGGACCTAAAGCTGCTCAACAAGCATGTGAACGCCAGGCGGTTCCGGATGGAATCCCTCCGCTCCGTCATTGCCTCAATGTCTCAAGGAGATTTCCTTGCATCAATCGACATCAAAGATGCTTATCTCCACGTGCCGATTGCTACAGAGCACCAACGTTTTCTACGTTTTGTGATAGGACACGAACATCTCCAGTTCGTAGCTCTGCCATTTGGTCTGGCGACAGCCCCACGGGTTTTCACCAAGGTCATGGCGGCAGTGGTAGCAGTCTTGCACTCCCAGGGACACTCGGTGATCCCTTACTTGGACGATCTACTTATCAAAGCACCCTCTCAAGAGGCATGCCAACACAGCCTGAATGTTGCGCTGGAGACTCTCCAGACTTTCGGGTGGATCATCAACTTTTCAAAGTCAAATCTGTCACCGACTCAATCACTAACGTATCTTGGCATGGAGTTTCATACTCTGCCAGCGATAGTGAAGCTTCCGCTGGACAAGCAGCGGTCACTACAGACAGGGGTACGGTCTCTCCTTCATGGTCAGTCGCACTCCTTAAGGCGCCTCATGCACTTCCTAGGGAAGATGGTGGCAGCAATGGAGGCAGTCCCGTTTGCACAGTTTCATCTGCGCCCACTTCAATGGGACATTCTCCGCCAATGGGACGGGAAGTCAACTTCCCTGGACAGGAAAGTCTCCCTTTCCCAGACGGCCAAGGACTCTCTGCAATGGTGGCTTCTTCCCACCTCATTATCACAGGGAAGATCATTCCTGCCCCCATCCTGGGCAGTGGTCACGACAGACGCGAGTCTGTCAGGGTGGGGAGCAGTTTTTCTCCACCACAGGGCTCAAGGGACGTGGACTCAGCAGGAGTCCACCCTTCAGATCAATGTTCTGGAAATCAGGGCAGTGTATCTAGCCCTACTAGCCTTCCAGCAGTGGCTGGAAGGAAAGCAGATCCGAATTCAGTCGGACAACTCCACAGCGGTGGCATACATCAACCACCAAGGAGGGACACGCAGTCGGCAAGCCTTCCAGGAAGTCCGGCGGATTCTGTTGTGGGTGGAGGACAGAGCATCCACCATATCAGCGGTTCACATCCCGGGCGTAGAAAACTGGGAAGCAGACTTCCTCAGTCGCCAGGGTATGGACGCAGGGGAATGGTCCCTTCACCCGGACGTGTTTCAGGAAATCTGTCGCCGCTGGGGGGTGCCGGACGTCGACCTAATGGCGTCGCGGCACAACAACAAGGTCCCGACGTTCATGGCGCGGTCTCGCGATCAAAGGGCTCTGGCGGCAGACGCCTTAGTGCAAGATTGGTCGCAGTTCCGGCTCCCTTATGTGTTCCCACCTCTGGCACTCTTGCCCAGAGTGCTACGCAAGATCAGATCCGATTGCAGCCGCGTCATACTCGTCGCCCCAGACTGGCCGAGGAGGTCGTGATACCCGGATCTGTGGCATCTCACGGTCGGCCAACCGTGGGCACTACCAGACCGACCAGACTTACTGTCCCAAGGGCCGTTTTTCCATCGGAATTCTGCGGCCCTGAACCTGACTGTGTGGCCATTGAGTCCTGGATCCTAGCGTCTTCAGGATTATCCCAAGGAGTCGTTGCCACCATGAGACAGGCTAGGAAGTCCACTTCTGCTAAGATCTACCACAGAACGTGGAGGATTTTCTTATCCTGGTGCTCTGCACAAGGAGTATCCCCCTGGCCGTTCGCGTTACCTACTTTTCTTTCCTTCCTGCAATCTGGGTTGGAAAAGGGCTTGTCGCTCGGCTCCCTTAAAGGGCAAGTCTCGGCACTATCCGTGTTTTTTCAGAAGCGTCTAGCACGTCTTTCTCAGGTGCGCACGTTCCTGCAGGGGGTTTGTCATATCGTCCCTCCGTACAGGCGACCGTTAGATCCATGGGATCTAAACAGGGTACTAGTTGCTCTCCAGAAGCCGCCCTTCGAGCCTCTGAGGGATGTTTCACTTTCTCGTCTCTCACAGAAAGTGGTCTTTCTAGTGGCGGTCACGTCTCTTCGGAGAGTGTCTGAGCTAGCAGCGCTGTCATCCAAGGCTCCCTTCCTGGTGTTCCACCAGGACAAGGTAGTGCTGCGCCCCATTCAGGAGTTTCTCCCTAAGGTGGTATCCTCTTTTCATCTTAATCAGGATATCTCCTTGCCTTCCTTTTGTCCTCATCCAGTTCTTCGGTATGAAAAGGATTTACATTTGTTAGATCTGGTGAGAGCACTCAGAATCTACATTTCCCGCACGGCGCCCCTGCGCCGCTCGGATGCACTCTTTGTCCTTGTCGCTGGTAAGCGCAAAGGGTCGCAGGCTTCAAAAGCCACCCTGGCTCGATGGATCAAAGAACCAATTCTTGAAGCCTACCGTTCTGCTGGGCTTCCGGTTCCATCAGGGCTGAAGGCCCACTCTACCAGAGCCGTGGGTGCGACCTGGGCATTACGACACCAGGCTACGGCTCAACAGGTGTGCCAGGCAGCTACCTGGTCGAGTCTGCACACTTTCACCAAACATTATCAGGTGCATACCTATGCTTCGGCGGACGCCAGCCTAGGTAGAAGAGTCCTGCAGGCGGCAGTTACCTCCCCGTAGGGGAAGGCTGTCTTTGCAGCTCTAACATGAGGTATTTCTTTACCCACCCAGGGACTGCTTTTGGACGTCCCAATCGTCTGGGTCTCCCAATGGAGCGCCGAAGAAGAAGGGAATTTTGTTACTTACCGTAAATTCCTTTTCTTCTAGCTCCTATTGGGAGACCCAGCACCCGCCCTGTTGTCCTTCGGGATGGTTGGTTTTTTTTCGGGTACACATGTTGTTCATGTTGAACGGTTTTCAGTTCTCCGATGTTACTTCGGAGTGAATTTGTTTAAACCAGTTATTGGCTTTCCTCCTTCTTGCTTTAGCACTAAAACTGAGCAGCCCGTGATCCCACGGGGGGTGTATAGCCAGAAGGGGAGGGGCCTTACACTTTTTAGTGTAATGCTTTGTGTGGCCTCCGGAGGCAGTGCTATACACCCAATCGTCTGGGTCTCCCAATAGGAGCTAGAAGAAAAGGATTTTACGGTAAGTAACAAAATTCCCTTCTTTTTGTTATGTAAACTAAGTAAGAAGTACAAATAAACTTAGTTTAGGGCCAGTAAAATTATACTGTATTAATCGTCAACTACAGTATTTTTTACTGAATATTGTAAGGGTCAGCCCAGTGCCTCACGTGAGAGCGATGCACGAGTCTCACATCGCATCATCCGGCACGGTCGCTCTTTTCCAGACAGCAGTGTGCGGCTGTGCCGGATGATGCGATGCGAGATTCGTGCATCGCTCTCACGTGTGGTACTTGCCATAGTGTCAGTTGCAGGCGCTCATTATTTATTTTTTTTTTAACTGATGTCCGTATTTTTTATTTCGCCAAACTAATTTTTTTGTATGAGGGGGGTCTAGTTTCCAAAATGGGGTCAGATGTGGGGGAGCTCCATTGTTTAGGCACCTCAGGGGGTCTCCAAATGCAACATGGCGTCTGCTAATAATTCCAACCAATTTTGTGAAAT
This sequence comes from Anomaloglossus baeobatrachus, assembly GCF_048569485.1. NCBI lineage: Eukaryota > Metazoa > Chordata > Amphibia > Anura > Aromobatidae > Anomaloglossus > Anomaloglossus baeobatrachus. The sequence goes on along the minus strand of NW_027442467.1, from coordinate 47,298 downwards.
GCTGTGAAATGGCGCTCCTTCTCTTCTGAGCCCCGCCATGCGTCCAAACAATTGGTTTTCACCACGTATGAGGTATCTGTGTACTCAGGAGAAATTGCACAATACGTTTTATGGTGCATTTTTTCCTGATACCCTTGTGAAAAAAAAGCTACCTGTTTGAAAAAACAATTTTGTGGTAAAAAAAAAATAAATATTTTCACGGCTGAACATTACAAACGTTTGTAAAGCCTCCAGGGGTTCAAAGTGCTCACTAAACAGCTAGATAAATTCCATGAAGGGTCTAGTTTCCAAAATGGGGTCAATTGTGGGGGAGCTCCATTGTTTAGGCACCTCAGGGGGATCTCCAAATGCAACATGGCGTCCGCTAATAATTCCAACCAATTTTCCTGTGAAATGGCGCTCCTTCTCTTCTGAGCCCTGCCGTGCGCCCAAACAATTGATTTCCACCACATATGAGGTATCTGTGTACTCAGGAGAAATTGCATAATACGTTTTATGGTGCATTTTTCCTGATACCTTTGTGAAAAAAAAAGCTACCTAGTTGAAGCAACAGTTTTGTGGTAAAAACTTTTTTTTTTCTTTTCACAGCTCAACGTTATAAACTTCTGTGGAGCCCCCACTGGTTCAAAGTGCACATCAAACATCTAGAATAAATATTTGAGGGCTCTAGTTTCCAAAATAGGGTCACTTGTGGGGTAGCTCCATAGTTTAGGCACCTCAGGTGGTCAACAAACCCGACATGGCGTCCGCTAATTAGTGCAGCTAATTTTGCACTCAAAAATTCAAATGGCGCACCTTGCCTTCCGAGTCCTGCCGTGTGCCCAAACATTTGATTTCCACCACAACTTTTTTTTTTGTAAATTTTGTTGGAAAAGTGAGAAATTGCTGATGAACTTTGAACCCTTCTAACTTCTTAACGGAAAAAAAATTTGTTTCAAAAATTGCGCTTGTGTAAAGCAGACAAGTGGGAAATTTTATTTAGTAACTATTTTGTGTGACATATCTCAGATTTATGGGCATAAAATTTCAAATTTTGAAAATGCAAAATTTTCGCCAATTTTCCGAAATTTTCACAAATAAACGCAAAACATATTGGCCTAAATTTACCACTAACATGAAGTACAATATGTCACAGAAAAACAATATCAGAATTGCCAGGATCCGTTGAAGCGTTCCAGAGTTCTAACCTGTCAAAGTGACACTGGTAAAAATTGCAAAAAATGGCCGGGTCTTTAAGATGAAAACAGGCTGGGGGCTGAAGGGGTTAAGGTGAAAACCTTGCTCTGGTGTAAAGGGGTTAAAAACATTACATGCCAACCCACCCAACCTCGATAATTCAATCTTATCCTTCTTACAAAATCACACTACTGTATTTCCCTGAAAAAAAGACACTGTCTTATATTTTTTTTGCCCCAAAAAAAGCACTAGGTCTTATTTTTGGGGGAGTGTAATACTAATATAAAAAGACTGACCAGCACATCCACTAGGTGTGAACAGGTGCACACTAAAAATTCAACAGTTACAAAATTTTTCTGCGTGCACCTGTTTCTCACTGAGCACTCCGCCCTCCAGCCTGAGCAGTTTCATTTAGCTGCATCCTACCTGCCCATTACATGGAGGTTTCTTAACCCAGATAGAAGCCTCACACTGTCCCCTCATGGTATTGCTTCCCCATACCACCCCCCACTACCCAATATCTATTCTGTGCCCCCTCACATTCTTCTCATCCCTTATTGCCTCCTCACTACCTCTGTACTCATCCCCCCTCACACCCCATACTGTGTCAGTATACATTTCCCCTCACTCCCCATAATGTATCCACACCCATCCTGTCCACTTGCTTTTCATACTGTGTCCTCAAATTTGCCCCCTCGCTATTTATTCTGTCTTCAAAATGTTTCCCGTTTGCTCCCCATACTATGTCCAAATACATTACCCCTTACCCTCGCTCCCCATACTCTGTATACATAACCCCTCACCCTCTCTCTCTCATACTGTCTATATACATCATCCCTCACCCTCTCTCCCCATACATCATCCCTCACCCTCTCTCCCCATACATTACCTCTCACCCTCTCTCCCCATACTGTCTATATACATCCCCCCTCACCCTCTTTCCCCATACTGTCTATATACATCACCCCTCCCCTCTCTCTCCATACTGTCCATAGATAATTCCCCCTCTCCATCCTCTATCTCACCATTCTGTAGCCATAAGAACTTCCCACTCCCCATTCCTATCCCCCCATACTGTGTCCATATACATTTCCTCCTGCTCACCCTCTCTTCCCCCATACTGTGTCCATACATGCTTCCCACTTCAGCTCCACTGGAGCACTTATTACCAGTGGTATCTGCCACCTATGCACTGCAACGCTGAAGAATGATGTCAGCAGTGTGATCAGCTGACCTGATCACATTACAGCCATCGCTCTGACCCGGAAGTGCCGGCGGTCACCGCTTCAATTGTTCATGTGTCTAAAAGATACAGAGAGAATTGATCAGTAGGAGCTGCGCACCGCACTTCTTCTGAGTCTTGGCTGTCAGTTTGACAGCCAGGACTCAGAATAGCCTGCGCCCGCTACAGGGGCGACAACTGCACCCGGGGCACATGCCCTATCTGCCCCCCAAGATACGACTCTGACTAGTCATGTGACAGAGGGGTGGTTCCAAGTCAGTGGCGCTCATGTGATGTGCCTATTTACATGTGACCCACAACTCTCAGACCGCGGCCCGCGAGCCAGCAGCGCCATCATGGTAATGGCGGTGCATGCTAGCTGGGCCATATTGTCCACATTGTTCGTTGTCAGGGGAGACACCAACAGGCTCAGCGCTCCCTGGAACTAAAATTCTCTGTGAATGTAGAAGGACCATGTATGTATGGACTATACCCATGTTTGCTGACCATATATTGGAAGATATCCCGAACATTACACAAAGTTAGTATATACTAGAACCATACTATAAGATTGACATGAAAAAGAAGGGATAAGCAAATAATAAATCCACCCCATAGGTTATAAATGGAATGATTCCCTATTCAGTGAATTATATTTTCACATTTTAATTTTTTTTTTAAATGCTACCAGTGATCATACTAAAGATACCCCAGGGCCTATAGTATGATAACCAATAACCATATGTGTGGCCATAATTATTGCAACAATTTGATGTAAACAGTAATAATTGCTATTAATTAAACCTTCAAGGTGGTGGTTAATACCGGCCTAAGAACAATATATGGGCACTTACTAATCCAAAGTAGTCAGATTACTAACCCTCAGATTCAAGGGCAATTTTGGCATAAAAATAATTAAGTGTTGAAAATTGTGTAATTACTATTGTGTGGTGAATTTGATGTGACTACTTAATTTAGTTCAATGCCTAGGAACAGTGATCAATATTCTGTGAATTATGTGGTTACTCAAGAAGTAGTGCAATACCCAATATTAATAACTAAAAACCTACTCTTATACAGTAACTGAGGGCTGTGTGCCAGTGTCTGTTCTTTCTATGCTTCCCATAGCTGTGTGTCCTGTTGGGACCCAGTCACTCTCAGCCCTTGTTCACATTGAGGCCTATTTTGACCCATGGTAAGGTTTTAATATTTGAGAGTGTTGGTACTGTCCCACACCTTGTCGCAGTGGGATGGTTTTATGCTTTTTTGGATCAAAAAACAGTGTTTACAAAGTACCCTATGTTTATTTATATGCACTATGCTTTTATTTAGTTACAGTAGGTTATATGTCCATATTATTTATATCTTTGTTTTTTCTTCTTGTCTTATGGCCAGTGTGAACATGAGCTTACAAGCTGCATGTATACCAACTCATACTCCGGCTCACTTTTTTTTCTAGTTAAATAGTGCCCATTCATTAACCCCTTGATTTTTCGGGTTCTTCTTGCTCCCCTTCTTCCGAGATCCACAAGTTTTTTTTATTTTTACATCAATATTGCCATATGAGGGTTGTTATTGCATTTTGGGCAAAATTGTGATTACCAAAAACCATAATTTTGGGCATTTGGAATGTTTTTTGCCGCTATGCCGTTTACTGATCAGATTAATTGATTTTAGATTTTGATAGATTGGGCATTTCTGAATACTGCGATACCAAATATGTGTATATATTTTTTCTTTTAAGCCTTTAATTTTCAGTAGGGCAAATGAGAGTTGATTTGGTATTTTAGGAGTTTTTTTTATTTTATTTTACTTTTTTTTTTATTTTACTAATTCCAATAGGGGACTATAAGGATCAGCAGTCTGATCGCTCATTCATTTCTGTTTATCAGAGCAGCACAGCTTTGAACAGCAGAAATGCTGCGTTCTTGTTACAGCTGCTGCTTTGCCGGCTGTAACAGGACCTATGTTATGATAGTGACTGGAGTCATCATATGACCCGTCGCTACCATGACAACCATAGGCTCCCCATGATCATGTCACGATGTCGGCGGGGAAAGGCGCGATTCCCGCTGCAGCGATTTAAATTGCACTGTCACATTTTGAGAGCGCGATTTAAGTGGTTAAGAGGTGCAAGTGGATCGCGGAACCACCTGCACCTTTAAGCGACACATCAGCTGTTTTAATCAGCAGACATGTGCAGGGATCGTCACTGGCTCACCGCAGCAGCCAGCGGTGATCACTGCTTCATGATTTAGGACGTACCGTTACATTCTAGGTCGTGAAGGGGTTAATACTATTTTGCTATATTAACCATAACAATTTTTGTACAATATCCCATTCTTATCCATGTAATCCAGACAATGTCATCATTAGAACATTTTTCATCAATAGAACCATAATCCCCACAATTCCAAATTCCTCATGTACATTCTTATTATTTTTATTTTTCAGGGGATCCACCCCTACTGCAACTAATTTGTTGTCCCGGGCGAATACCAGCCAGCCCGGTAATCTCAACAGGTAAGTCACCATTCAAATAAATACCAATCTAGGAAGAAGCAAAATAAATTAAAACTTATACATAAAACCAACAAACCATCATTAAAAACACAACATGCTAACCCACCCAATCTCGATACTTCAATCTTATCCTTCTTACAAAAAAGCATACTTCCACGAAAAAAACACACTGTCTTATATTTTTCTCTGACGCCTCATTGGGGGACACAGGACAATGGGTGTTATGCTGCTTATCCATAGGAGGACACTAAGTAGATGCAAAGATGTTAGCTCCTCCCCTGCAGTATACACCCCCTGGCCCAGCCAGGCTACTTCAGTTTTAGCTTAGTGTCTATAGGAGGCACATCTCTGCAGACTACTGCAGCAAGAATTTTTTGTTTTTAGAGGGCGACGGTTTCCTTCGGGGACTGATTTCCCAAAACCATCAACAGGCGGGAACGTGGAGTGTCGCCTCCCTGTACCCCCTCCTGCGACGCTGGATCCTGGGCTGTTACTCACTGGACGACGGGTCTCATGGCACCGATTTTCCAGAGCCCAGAGCAGATGAAAATTTCCTCAGTCCCTCTGGCAGGTTCTGAGTTGATACACGCTCTGCACCAGCGTGACCAGGCAGAGACTGCCATCTCCACATGAGGTGAGATCCTTCCTGACTGGATTCTTTTCCAGAGCCCAGAGCAGATGAAAAACCTCCTCAGTCCCTCTGGCAGGTTCTGAGTTGATACACGCTCTGCACCAGCGTGACCAGGCAGAGACTGCCATCTCCACATGAGCTGAGATCCTTCCTGACTGGATTCTTTTCCAGAGCCCAGAGCAGATGAAAAACCTCCTCAGTCCCTCTGGCAGGTTCTGAGTTGATACACGCTCTGCACCACCGTGACCAGGCAGAGACTGCCATCTCCACATGAGCTGAGATCCTTCCTGACTGGATTCTTTTCCAGAGCCCAGAGCAGATGAAAAACCTTCTCAGTCTCTCTGACAGGCTCTGAGTTGATACATACTCTGCACCGGTGTGTCCGGACACAGCAGGCATCAGAATCTCCACACTGGAGCTGATATCCCTGACAGGAATTAGCTCTGAGGTGAAATCCTCCCTGACAGGATTTAGAGCAAAGGTCAAGCTCCCAGGACTCAGTGCACTGTTGTTGTGCAGGGCTGGAGGGGGGAAGGGGAGTCCCTTCCCACCATTTTATTATATTTTCTCCTCACACAGTAGCTATGCAGAGCACCGCTCCCTCTCCTTACCGCTCCCTCTCCTTGTGATCAGAGTCTGTGGGCGTCTCTGAGCTTCCTCCTTCCCACAGGAAACATTAGCTCTGCAGAATATTGCTCCCTCGTTACAATCAGAGTTTGTGGCTCATCAGCCTGGGGCTGCAGTCACATGTTTTATGCTTTGCACAACTACAGCAACAACTACCGTGTTTTTCCAAAAATAAGACACTGTCTTATATTTTTTTTGCCCCCCAAAAAAGCACTAGGGCTTATTTTTGGAGGCGTTCTTATTCTTGGAGAAAGACGGTTGAGGGTAAGTTTACCCCCCAAAAAAAGCAGACCCCCCCCACTTCCCAGGAGACTCATACTCACCAGACCAGGACGTCTGTGTGATTCCAAGGTCCTCCTGTGATCTCCGGTCGGTGCTGCACGCCGTCCTACCCTGCTGCTAGCTGACACGCTGACACACACAGCAGATCACAGGCACACCCAGCAGATCACACAAACACAGCAGATCACACACAGCAGATCTCACACACACACACACAGCATATCACACACACACAGCAGATCGCAGATATACACAGCAGATCACAAACAGCAGATCGCAGGCACACACAGCAGATCACACACACAAACACAGCAGATCACACACACACACACACAGCAGATCACACACAAAGCAGATCTCAGATATACACAGCAGATCACACACAGCAGATCGCAGGCACTCACAGCCGATCACAGGCACACACAGGCGATCATAGATACACACAGCCGATCGCAGAAAAACACACACACAGCAGATCACATACACACAGCAGAACACACACACACACAGCAGTGCACAGAGGAGAAAAAGAGCACACATAATTCAGGCGCACATCAAAGAATATTGTAATCATATATATTTTTTATTTTTACGAGAAAAACAGTTTATTAGGTCCATGAAAAACACACAATAAAATCATTTAAAACCATACAATACAAGACACGGCCTCTATAAAGTGACTCCGGGATAGTAAACCTAGTCAATATAAGACAGATATAATATCAAAGTTGTACATCAATTGATTCTCCAAACCACAGATCTAAGGTAAGTAGTGATTACTCGCATGCAGAAAATAAGCTCTACTGGTGAGGTAGACAGTTGTATATATATATATATATATATATATATATATATATATACGAAGTATGACACTATCGTATATGTACTGTCTTATAGATAACCATATCAAAAGACAATGGAGGTATAACCAATACCAGGAACAGTTGATTGGCAACAATATAGCAGTGTGAATTAATCATACAAGTGCATATCAAATATATATAGAGCTTGTATAAAAAAAATAAAATATATATATTTATAATAGCAGCGATTGCTAAATGGATACTACCTGAGAAACCATCAGTATTTAGCTCTAGAAAACAGCACTCTATAAGGGTGATGGTGTGACCAGCAGAAAGTTATTAATGCAGTACTGAAGAGCTGCCACCAGACTGCCTAGATACCTGCTGGCTGCATAAACACCAGATATAGATCACCCAAAAAATACCAAATGTGCACACATGGTCAAAAAAGACCGAGAAAGTCTCATTAGAGAAGTATAATTACCAACCGGGCCCGGTGTATAAGTAGAACTGCATGCACAAAAATATAGGGAGAATATCAAGGCGCAAAAGAGCAAGGTATGCTGTGAAGGTCAAAGTAATCACTACTTACCTTAGGGGTGCTTCACACACAGCGAGATCGCTGCTGAGATCGCTGCTGATTCACGGTTTTTGTGACGCAGCAGTGACCTCATTAGCGATCTCGCTGTGTGTGACACTGAGCAGCGATCTGGCACCTGCTGTGAGATTGCTGCTCGTTACACACAGCCCTGGTTCTTTTTTTTATTGTTTCTCTCCCGCTGATAAGCACACATAGCTGTGTGTGACAGCGAGAGAGCAACAATCCTGAATGTGCAGGGAGCAGGAGCCAGCATCTGACAGCCTGCGGTAAGCTGTAACCAAGGTACACATCGGGTAACCAAGGTGGTTACCCGATATTTAGCTTCGTTACCAGCCTCCGCAGCTCTCACGCTGCCAGTGCCGGCTCCTGCTCCCTGCACACGCTAAGTTAAGCGGTGTGCGCTGGTAACTAAGGTAAACATCGGGTAACCATACCCGATGTTTACCTTAGTTACCAGTGTCCGCAGCTTCCAGACGCCGGCTCCGTGCAAGCGCAGCGTCGCTTGCACGTCGCTGCTGGCTGGGGGCTGGTCACTGGTCGCTGGTGAGATCTGCCTGTTTGACAGCTCACCAGCGACCATGTAGCGACGCAGCAGCGATCCTGACCAGGTCAGATCGCTGGTGGGATCGCTGCTACGTCGCTAAAGTGTGACGGTACCCTTAGATCTGTGGTTTGGAGAATCAATTGATGTACAACTTTGATATTATATCTGTCTTATATTGACTAGGTTTATTATCCCGGAGTCACTTTATAGAGGCCGTGTCTTGTATTGTATGGTTTTAAATGATTTTATTGTGTGTGTTTTTCATGGACCTAATAAACTGTTTTTCTCGTAAAAATAAAAAATATATATGATTACAATATTCTTTGATGTGCGCCTGAATTATGTGTGCTCTTTTTCTCCTCTGTGCATTGTTGTTTTGCACACATTAGGCAGCACTCATTGTGTTACTATAGGCTGTGCACCCCGTCATTTCGTTTACACACACAGCAGATCGCAGATATACACAGCAGATCACACACATCCGATCGCAGGCACACACAGCCGATCACAGATACACACTTCCGATCGCAGGCACATAAAAGCCGATCACAGATACACACTTCCGATCGCAGGCACATAAAAGCCGATCACAGATACACACATCCGATCGCAGGCATACACAGCCGATCACAGATACACACATCCGATTGCAGGCATACACAGCCGATCACAGATACACACATCCGATCACAGACACACACAGCCGATCGCAGAAAAACACAGCCGTTCGCAGACACACACACACATACATAATATCACATCCAGCACTTACGGCCGCAGGGAATGAGAGCAAGTCACGTGTCCGGCCGCAGGTCCTGTTCCTTGCGCTCCACTGCACTGCCTCTCAGGAGAAGAGATCGGTGTCTCTGGATGAGGTATGTATGCGATCTGATGTGCGTGCGATCCGATGTTTGTGTGTGTGATTTGATGTTTGCGTGTGATCCGATGTTTGTGTGTGCGATCTGATTATGTGTGCGATATGACTGTGTGCGATCCGATGTTTGTGTGTGAGATCTGGTGTGTGTGTGTGAGATCTGGTGTGTGTGGGAGATCTGGTGTGTGTGTGTGTGTGTGTGTGTGTGTGTGTGTGTGTGAGATCTGATGTGTGCGGGTGTGTGATCACTGCAGGTCCTGCCGCTCAGTGTCGGGTTAGTGTAATTGCCGGGTGCCGCTGTGTATAATGAAGTGTCCTGCAGTATCTGTATATTTTTTAGCGGCACGGACACTTCATTATTGATCCGGGAGTAGGGCTTATTTTCGGGGGAGGGCTTATATTTAAGCCTTTCTCCGAAAATGCTGGAAATCCCTGCTAGGGCTTATTTTTGGGGGAGGTCTTATTTTTGGAAAAACACGGTATAAGACTTCTAACGTACAGCCTATTATTCAGCCTGCACTACCTGCCACGCTGAGCTACTAGGGGTTGATAGCCCCTCTTCCTTCTGTGAGTGCGGTGCCCCTGTAGCCCCCCCTCCCGCCCCGCCACCACCGCAGCAACTGCTGCCAGCCCAGAGCCTACGGCTCCCAGTCCCCCGGAATGGGCACAGTTCCCAGAACCTGGTGCTGGCTATGCAACATCGTCCTCACACCTCTCGGGGCCCCTGGACAGAACGCAGCCTGATGACACCTCTGTAGAGGGTTCTTCTGATAAGAATCAGCCCTCTGCTTCACCGGTTGCAGATCAGAAAAAGGGCATGACCCCCATGGTTCTCCCTCGGGGGTACACAGATGGAATTCTCCCACATGTTCCGCGGTCTCTGAGGAGCCGGAGGAAGGGGAATGATGTTTGTACCAGGATGATTCCTTGGTTTCAACCTCCCCGAGCGATTAAGCTGCGATGGACTATCTTATTGCAGCAATCAACCAAACTGTGTTTGTGTGCAGCAATCAACCAAACTGTGCATGTGTGCAGCAATCAACCAAACTGCATGTGTGCAGCAATCAACCAAACTGTGCATGTGTGCAGCAATCAACCAAACTGTGCATGTGTGCAGCAATTAACCAAACTGTGCATGTGTGCAGCAATCAACCAAACTGCATGTGTGCAGCAATCAACCAAACTGTGCATGTGTGCAGCAATCAACTAAACTGTGCATGTGTGCAGCAATCAAGCAAACTCTGCATGTGGAAGATCTCCCATCCACTACTACTGACCACGCGGTCTCCTTTAAAAGGGCGAAGAAACCTAAAAAAAAAAAATAACGTTTTTGCCGGCGCTTCGGTATCCGTAAACTCATGTAGTCTCGGTACCCCTTGGCTTAGCTGTCTCTAAGGGCTGGGCCGATCCTCTCTCGGTGGACCCCCCCCCTCCCCCGGCCTCCCGCCTACCTGAAAGACCCTCCTGTCTTTTACTTGATGGATCCTCCTTCAAGGACCCAACAGACAGACAAGTGGAGCAGCTCGATCGCTCCGCCTTGAGGCCGCGTGTCCCTCTCTCCTTCCGTGTGGATCGCACAGGCATCAGGAATAACAGTTTTCCTCAGGCCCTCACAGAAGTAACAGTTCACATTGCTGCGGCGGTGGAGTACCTCATGCAAGCCTCCCTCGATGCTGCTATGCGCAGTTTTTGCCGCCTCGAATACCATAGCCATCCGTAAGGCCCTCTGGTTCCGATAATGGAGAGCGAACTCTGTCCCTTAGAAGCCTCTCACAGTACTCCTTTCCAGACCAATGGCTTGGCGATCGTCTGCACAGGCTCTTTTTTTCTGACGCCATGGGAGGGAAAGAGTACCTCCCTCCCCCAACTCTAGCCCAGGATGTTTTTTAATAGACACGCAGGGCCTGACCTTCTGAGCCCTCCCCAGGTCCACCTCGTCCTGGCAGTCTATACAAAGACCGAGGAGTCTCGTCCTCCTCCATCTGGGCTGCCGCCTCAGACCACAAATGGGTGCGAGACCTTGTGTCTTCGGTTACCACATTGAATTCCGGACCCGATCCCCGGGTTGGTCTTTTTCTCTCAAACCCCCCAAAGGCTCCAAAACACCATGAGGCCTTCTCCTCAGCAATCCACTCCTCCAAACGGCGGGGGTGATAGTACATGTTCCGGATGACGAGATGGTCAAGGCCTTCTATTCCAACCTCTTTGTGGTCCCCAAAAAAGGACGGGTCAGTTCGACTCATCCTGGACCTCTAACACCTGAGAAAACATGTGCACGTAAGGAGACTCAGAATGGAGTTCCTAGGGTCCATTATTACCTCTATGGTCGAAGGAGAATTCATTGCTTCAATAGCTATCAGGGACGCGTACCTGCACATACCCATCGCCCCAGCTCACCAAAAGTTCCTCCGCTTCACGGTTCAGGACTTCTTTTTTCATTTGTAACCCTACCCTCGGCCCTGCCACAGCACCAAGGGTCTTCACCAAGGTCATGGTGGCTGCCATGAGTGCCCTTCACACCAGGAGATTGGCTGTTCTGCCTTGCTTGGATGACCTCCTCATCAAGGGCTCAACCAGCGTGCAGATCTCTGTGGGCTCTCTATCCCGCTTAGGGTGGCTTCTGACTCCAGTCAAATCATCCCCGCTCCCGTCAAAATCCGTCACCTCCCTGGGCATGTTCCTGGACAGCCTTCGGGGCTTGATATTGCTCCCTCAAAACAAGGTGACCGCTCTACAACAAGCGGTACACTGCCTTCTACTCTTGTACTCCTCTCGCTCCATACGATTCAGTATGAGAGTGCTAGGTAGGATAGCGGCGGCTATAGAGGCAGTGCCGCTCGCTTAGCCACACACCGACTGCAGCTTGCGCTTCTAGCTGACTGGGACAAGAGCCCCCTTTTCCCTGGATGAATTTTTTCACCTGACTCCTTCAGTCAGGTATGTGCTTTGCTGGTGGCTTCGGCCCTCTTCCATATTGAGAAGGAGATTTTCTCTCCCAAGTGGACTGGATACTCCTGACCACGGATGCCAGCCTCTTAGGCTGGGGAGCAGTGTACTGGCTCCACACCGCTTGAGGACGTTGGATGCCCCAGGAGTCTTCCCTTCCCAGAAATCATCCTGAAAGTCAGCGCGATCTTTCTCGCGCTCAGGTCGTTCCTCCATCTGCTAGCAGGTCGTCTGAGTCGAGTCCAATTTGACAATGCAACAGCTGTGGCCTATGTCAATCGGCAGGGAGGTACCAGCAGCAAGACAGCTTATCTCAAGGTCCTCAGGATCCTCACCTGGGCCGAATCGACTGGGTTTGTGATTTCACCGGTACACATACCGGGAGTAGAGAACTGGGCGGCGGACCTTCTAAGTCGCCAAGGCCTAGCCGCCGGAGAGTGGTTTCTCCACCCAGAAGTGTTCTCACACATCTGCTCTCGCCGGGGTACGCCGGACGTGGGTTTAATGGGCTCAAGGTTGAACGCAAAGGTACCCGCGTTCTTAGCCAGGTCACGTGATCAACAGTCCATCAGCGCGGATGCTCTACTCTCCTGAAGTCGCTTCTGTCTACCTTACAGGTTTTTCGGTACAATTGCTCATGGCGCCTCTTAAGCATCCCAGACCTGCTGACCCAAGGCCCATTTCCCATCAGAACTCCAGAGCCCTTAAGATGACGACCTGGCCATTGAGACCTGGACTTTAAAAAGAGCGAGATTCTCTCCCGCGGTCATCTACACCATGATCAGTGCCCGAAAGCCGGCCTTCATCCTGTATTTGCCACCGCACATGGAAAAGTTCCTTTCCCGGTGCAGGGAATCCAATGTCCAACCTATGCCTCTGGCGATCCCCAGAATCTTTGTTTTCTTTTTTGCAGTCAGGTTGCAAAAGGGGTTGGCCCTCAGCTCCCTTAAGGGGTAGGTTTCATCTTTCTCAATATTCTATCAATGCCGGCTAGCTTGCAATCCGCAAGTCCAGATTTTCCTCCAGGGCGTTTCCCATCTAGTCCCACCGTACAAATGGTCGCTGGACCCATGGGACCTCAATCTCATTCTGGACGGTCTCCAGAGGACCCCCTTTGAACCTCTTAAGGAATCTTCTCTTGCTCTTCTCACCTGGAAGGTAACATTCTTAGTGGCGATTACGTCCATCAGACAAGTTTTGGAACTGGCAGCACTCTCTTGCCGCGAACCCTTTCTGATCTTTCATCAGGGTAAGGTAGTTCTACCCAGTCCCCCCTCCTTTTCCGGATTTTCTTCCAAAGGTTACTTCCCCGTTTCATTTGAACGAGGACATTGTTCTGCCTTTCTTTTTGTCCACACCCAGTCCATAGGGTGGAAAGGTCTCTACATTCGCTAGACCTTATGAGGGCTCTCCGATATTACATACCCAGGACAGCCTCTTTAGGAACATGGACTCCTTGTTCGTCATTCCTGAAAGGCCTAAGAAAGGACAGGCAGCTTCATAGGCAACGCTGGCTCGCTGGATTCGCTCTGCGATCCAGGAGGTCTACCACTTGCAACTCAAGCCCATTCCTAGTGGGCTGCGGACTCCTTCCACGCGAGCAGTTAGCGCCTCTTGGGCCATCAGGCTTCAGTGGAACAGAGGTGGAAGGCCGCGACCTGGTCTAGCCTGCATATTGTTTCAAAGCATTACCGAGTTCATACCCAGGCTTCGGCTGAGGCGAACCTAGGTAGGAAAATTCTGGAAATGACAGTGGAGCACCTATCTCAGTAGGCGCTCCTGGCTATCTGGGACTGGTTCCTAGTCCTTGGGTTGCATTGTTTATTGTTTACCCACCCAGGGACTGCTTTAGGACGTCCCATGGTCCTGTGTCCCCCAATGAGGCGTTAGAGAAAAACAGATTTTTGTGTACTCACCGTAACATCGTTTTCTCTTAGCCATCATTGGGGGACACAGCACCCTCCCTGTTGCCCTGTTGGGCCTTAGTTTTTTCTCTTAGTACCTTTTTGTTATGAGCATTCCCTCGTGTTTTTTGTTACTTGTTCTCCTACTGCTTGTGTACTAAAACTGAAGTAGCCTGGCTGGGCCAGGGGGTGTATACTACAGGGGAGGAGCTAACATCTTTGCATCTACTTAGTGTCCAACTATGGATAAGCAGCATAACACCCATGGTCCTATGTCCCCCAATGATGGCTAAGAGAAAACGATTTTACGGTGAGTACACAAAAATCCGTTTTTTTTGCCCCCAAAAAAGCATAAAAGACTGTCCAGCACATCCACTAGGTACTTTGAACAGGTGCACGCTGAAAATGTTACAAAAAAATATGCACAGCAGCAGTCAGAAAAACTAAAATATGCAAATTCGTGTAATCACGGCAGCCTACAACAAGGTGTATCTCTTTTTGCCGGGACCCTATCCTAATACGCCTTTATCTGGGTTAAATAACCTACATGTAATGGACAGGTAGCATCCAGCTAAATAAAAAGCTCAGGCTGGAGTGCGGAGGAGTGTTCTGTCAGAAAGGAATGTAATACTAATATAAAAAGACTGACCAGCACATCCAATAGGTGTGAAAAGTTGCACGCTGAAAATTCAACAAAGTTGCAAAAATTTTCTGCATGCACCTGTTTATGACTGAGCACTCTGCCCTCCAGACTGAACGTTTTCATTTAACTGGATCCAACCTGCCCATTTCATGTAGTTTTTTTTTAGCCCAGATGCAGGAGTTTTTGGAATGAGTCCCGGCAAAAATAGGTATGCCTTGTCGTCGGTTATTGGCCCTTCCCAGCTTAAAAATAGCAGGCTGCAGCCACCCCAGAAGTGGCACATCCTTTAGATGCACCAATCCTGGCTCTTCTCCCCTGCTCATCCCGTTGTCCTGGTGTGGTGGCAAACGGGTTAATATAAGGGGTTGATACCAGCTCTAATGTTACCTTGCATCAAGCCCTGGGGTTAGTAATGTTACAGCATCTATCAGATACCCGACATCACTAACCTAGTGAATAATAATAAAAAAAATTAGACTACAAATATGTTTTTTATTTGAAAACACATTCCCTTTTTCACCAATTTATTAAAAAAAAGTCTGATGCCTTGTAATCCATTTTGGAGGTCCCACGACAACTCTGTGTTCCAGGATATGAAGGCGCAGGGAACGTATTCAACATTTCTTCGTCGCTCCATTGGGAGACCCAGACGATTGGGTGTATAGCTACTGCCTCCGGAGGCCACACAAAGCATTACACTAAAAAGTGTAAGGCCCCTCCCCTTCTGGCTATACACCCCCAGTGGGATCACTGGCTCACCAGTTTTCGGCTTTGTGCGAAGGAGGTCAGACATCCACGCATAGCTCCACTGTTTAGTCAGCAGTAGCTGCTGACTATATCGGATGGAAGAAAAGAGGGCCCATATGGGGCCCCCAGCATGCTCCCTTCTCACCCCACTGGTGGTTTGTAAGGTTGAGGTACCTATTGCTGGTACGGCGGCTGGAGCCCACATGCTGTTTTCCTTCCCCATCCCCCTGAGGGGCTCTGAGGAAGTGGGATCTTACCGGCCCCAAAGCCCTGAGGCCGGGCTCCATCCACAGACCCATTGAACCTGCTGGATGTGGAGCGGGAGTGCCGTTCAGGGACATGGCCCTGCACCATTCAGGTACTCTGTGTCCCCGTACACACAGGCACAGCACACTCCAGACTTGCTGGGTGTGCTAGTGCGCCGGGGACAGTAAAGGGTTACAGTCACTGCAGCCTAGCTGAGTGACTTTATTTATTGGGAACTACCGCGCCGGACGCTCCGGGAGCGGCGGCGCGGCTGGGACTTGTAGTGCGCCGGGGACTTAGCGCCGACCGCGCATTTACGGCGGCGGCGCTTATAAATCCAGTCCCCGGCTTTTGCGGCCTAGCTCCGCTTCGTTCCCGCCCCCACCCTGTCAATCAGGGTAGGGGAGAGACGCTGTACAATCAGCAGCGCCGAGGGCTGGAGCCTTATTTACATGCTCCAGCCCTCTCACTGGACACTGTGGGACGCCGGTTTCCCGCTCTGACTTGGGGCACGCCCACGGCCCGCCCCTACTCACACGAGCTGGAGAAGGACGCCGGCAGCCATTACTGCAGTCCGAGCTGAGAGAACGGACTCTGGGCAACCAGGCACAGGACTAGGGCGACCACACACCCGCTTATAGGCGGGCGGTAAGCGGCACCTGAAGTGCTGACACTAAATACCGCAGTTTGTCCATTTGTATTTTATGCTTACACTGCATAGGTCGCTATTTTGGGCTATATGCCCTCTTAGATGGCGACACATCAGCAGCAGGAAGGCATGGGTGCTAAGGCACAGGCTTTCTATGCTGCTTGTATTGCACGTACTGAAGTGTTCATGTGTATTTATGCTTGTATGCTATACACTGCACTGTACGGTCGCTAGTCTTGGCTATATTCGCCATACAATGGCTAGACTACAGCAGCAGAAAAGCAAGGGTGCTGAGGCACAGGTTTTTTTCTATGCTGCTTGTATTGCAGGTGTTGCAGTGTTCATTTGTACTTATGCTTGTATGCTATACATTGCACTGTATGGTCGCTATTCTGGGCTATATTCCCCTAGACGGCTAGTCTACAGCAGCAGAAAAGCAGGCTTTCTATGCTGCTTGTATTGCATGTGCTGCAGTGTTCATTTGTACTTTATGCTTGTATGATATACATTGCACTGTACGGTCGCCATTCTGGCTCTATAAGTCGGCAGCAGCATATAAGCAACACAGGCTTTCGATGCTGTTTTTACTGCATGTGATACTGTTCCACGGCACTGAACCCCATTGTGTGCAATGCTCCCCTGTAGCACTTGGTCAGCCGGGGTCTCTACTTGACGTGGCCAAAAGAACCACCTCTCAACCCTGTCCAAGGACAGGGACGGAGTTGCAATGGGATAGAGACTTGCAGTCCGGACAGGCCATGGGCAATCTGGATCATTGCTCCCTGGCCACCCTCATTTGGAATAAAATCGGTGCTCCGGGGGGGGTCCCAGGAAAACTCTCTGTATGATGAGGCAGACGTAGCTCATCAGGACTTTGATCCTGACACCGCTCTCACTCCGGATACACCGGATGGTGACGCCATAAGGACTGATCCTATAGCGTCCATCAATGGAATGTTGGATCTTTTCTCCCTCAGCTCCCCCAGGGGAGGAGTCAGCTTCACAGCAGGAGAAGTCCCATTTTCAGTAGCTCAAACGTATATTGAGTATTGTTCTGGCCACGCTGTCTTCAGAGAAGCAGTCCAGGAACACCACGCTTCCCAGATAAGCGTTTTCTCCAAACGTATTAAGGATACACGTTATCACTTTCCCCCTGACGTGGTCAGGCGTTGGACCCAGGGTCCAAAGGGGGATTCTCCAATCTCCAGGCTTGCGGCTAGAGCCATAGTTGCAGTGGAGATGGGACTTCACTTACAGATGCCATTGACAGACAGATGGACTCTGGTTGAAATCTGTCTATGAGGCTATCGGCGTGTCGGTTGCTCCGGCATTCACAGCCGTATGGGCACCCTAAGCTTTTCAGCTGTTCTTGCGCAGCTGGTCTTGAGCACATGTACATCTGTGCCGCAGGGGCGTCCGTAACCTCGCAATGTCTGCATTGCGACTTACCCTATTAATGCTGTCCTGGAAGGACAGTCGAGGTTTCGGTCCTTCCCAGGCTCGGGCAGGTCCCAATTGTCCTCGTCCAAAACGGCTGAAAAGCCTCAGAGGGGCTCAGCTTCCGGCCGGGCTCAATCACGCCCAAGGAAGGCAGCCGGAGGAACCGCTACCAAGGCGGTCTCCTCATGACTCTCAGCTCTCTCATCTCTCCGCATCCGCGGTTGATGGCAGACTCGCTCGCCTTTGGCGACATTTAGCTGCCACAGGTCACAGACCGGTGGGTGGGGGACAGTGTGCCCACGTGCACAGGACAGAGTTCTGTTCTCGTCCTCCGACTCGATTCTTCAGAACGTCCCCACCTCCCCACCGAGCAGATGCTCTTCTGCAGGCAGAAGGAGTGGTAATCCCGGTTCCTCTTCAGGAACAAGACACGGTTTTTCTCCAAACTGGTTGTGGTGCCAAAAAAGGATGGCTCTTTCCGTTCCGTTCTGGACCTAAAACTGCTCAACAAGCACGTGGAGGCCAGGCGGTTCCGGATGATACCCTCCGCTCCGTCATTGCCTCAATGTCTCAAGGACTAGCATCAATAGACATCAAAGATGCTTATCTCCACGTGCCGATTGCTACAGAGCACCAATGTTGTTCTACGTTTCGTGATAGGAAACGACCATCTTCAGTTCGTAGCTCTGCCATTCGGGCTGGCGACAGCCCCACGGGTGTTCGCCAAGGTCATGACGGCAGTGGTAGCAGTCTTGCACTCACAGGGACACTCTGTGATCCCTTACTTGGACGATCTACTTGTCAAGGCACCCTCTCAAGAGGCATGCCAACTCAGCCTGAATGTTGCGCTGGAGACTCTCCAGACGTTCGGGTGGATCATCAACTTCTCAAAGTCAAACCTGTCGCGACCCAATCACTAACGTATCTTGGCATGGAGTTTCATACCCTCTCAGCGGTAGTGAAGCTTCCGCTGGACAAGCAGCGGTCACTACAGACTGGGGTGCAGACTCTCCTTCAAGGTCAGTCGCACTCCTTAAGACGCCTCATGCACTTCCTCGGGAAGATGGTGGCGGCAATGGAGGCGGTTCCGTTTGCGCAGTTTCATCTGCGTCCACTTCAATGGGACATTCTCCGCCAATGGGACGGGAAGTCAACATCCCTGAACAGGAAAGTATCCCTTTCTCAGACGGCAAGGACTCTCTGCAATGGTGGCTTCTTCCCACCTCATTATCACAGGGAAGATCTTTCCTACCACCGTCTTGGGCGGTGGTCACGACAGACGCGAGTCTGTCAGGGTGGGGAGCGGTTTTTTCTCCACCACAGGGCTCAGGGTACGTGGACTCAGCAGGAGTCCACCCTTCAGATCAATGTTCTGGTAATCAGAGCAGTGTATCTTGCCCTACTAGCTTTCCAGCAGTGGCTGGAAAGAAAGCAGATCCGAATTCAGTCGGACAACTCCACAGCGGTGGCATACATCAATCACCAAGGAGGGACACACAGTCGGCAAGCCTTCCAGGAAGTCCGGCGGATTCTGATGTGGGTGGAAGCCACGGCCTCCACCATATCCGCAGTTCACGTCCCCGGCATAGAAAACTGGGAGACAGACTTCCTCAGTCGCCAGAGCATGGACGCAGGGGAATGGTCCCTTCACCCGGACGTGTTTCAGACAATCTGTCGCCGCTGGGAAAGGCCGGACGTCGACCTAATGGCGTCCCGGCACAACAACAAGGTCCCAACCTTCATGGCACGGTCTCGCGATCAAAGAGCGCTGGCGGCAGACGCCCTAGTGCAAGATTGGTCGCAGTTCCGGCTCCCTTATGTGTTTCCACCTCTGGCACCCTTGCCCAGAGTGCTACGCAAGATCAGATCCGATTGCAGCCGCGTCATACTCGTCGCCCCAGACTGGCCGAGGAGGGCGTGGTATCCGGATCTGTGGCAGCTCACGGTCGGCCAACCGTGGGCACTACCAGACCGACCAGACTTACTGTCCCAAGGGCCGTTTTTCCATCGGAATTCTGCGACCCTGAACCTGACTGTGTGGCCATTGAGTCCTGGATCCTAGCGTCTTCAGGATTATTCCACGGGGTCGTTGCCACCATGAGACAGGCTAGGAAGCCCACGTCCGCTAAGAACCACAGAACGTGGAGGATATTCTTATCCTGGTGCTCTGCTCAGGGAGTGTCTCCCTGGCCATTTGCATTGCCTACCTTTCTTTCTTTCCTGCAATCTGGGTTAGAAAAAGGTTTGGCGCTCGGCTCCCTTAAAGGTCAGGTATCGGCGCTATCCGTCTTTTTTCAGAGGCGTTTGGCACGCCTTCCTAAGGTGCGCACGTTCCTACAGGGGGTTTGCCATATCGTTCCCCCGTACAAGCGGCCGTTAGATCCATGGGATCTGAACAGGGTACTAGTTGCCCTCCAGAAACCGCCCTTCGAGCCTCTGAGGGAGGTTTCACTTTCTAGACTATCCCAGAAAGTGGCTTTTCTGGTAGCGATCACATCTCTTCGGAGAGTGTCTGAGCTGGCAGCGCTGTCATCCAAGACTCCCTTCCTGGTCTTCCACCAGGACAAGGTAGTGCTGCGCCCCATTCAGGAGTTTCTCCCGAAGGTGGTATCCTCTTTTCATCTTAATCAGGATATCTCCTTGCCTTCGTTTTGTCCTCATGCAGTTCATCGGTATGAGAAGGATTTACATTTGTTAGATCTGGTGAGAGCACTCAGAATCTACATTTCCCGTACGGCGCCCTTGCGCCGTTCGGATGCACTCTTTGTCCTTGTCGCTGGTCAGCGCAAAGGGTCGCAGGCTTCTAAGGCCGCCCTGGCTCGATGGATCAAGGAACCAATTCTTGAAGCCTACCGTTCTGCTGGGCTTCCGGTTCCATTAGGGCTGAAGGCCCATTCTACCAGAGCCGTGGGTGCTTCCTGGGCATTATGACACCAGGCTACGGCTCAACAGGTGTGCCAGGCAGCTACCTGGTCGAGTCTGCACACTTTCACCAAACATTATCAGGTGCATACCTATGCTTCGGCGGACGCCAGCCTAGGTAGAAGAGTCCTGCAGGTGGCAGTTGCCTCCCCGTAGGGGAGGGCTGGCTTCGCAGCTCTAACATGAGGTATTTCTTTACCCACCCAGGGACAGCTTTTGGACGTCCCAATCGTCTGGGTCTCCCAATGGAGCGACGAAGAAGAAGGGAATTTTGTTACTTACCGTAAATTCCTTTTCTTCTAGCTCCTATTGGGAGACCCAGCACCCGCCCTGTTGTCCTTCGGGATTTTTGGGTTGTTTCGGGTACACATGTTGTTCATGTTGAACGGTTTTTCAGTTCTCCGATGTTACTCGGAGTGAATTTGTTTAAACCAGTTATTGGCTTTCCTCCTTCTTGCTTTTGCACTAAAACTGGTGAGCCAGTGATCCCACTGGGGGTGTATAGCCAGAAGGGGAGGGGCCTTACACTTTTTAGTGTAATGCTTTGTGTGGCCTCCGGAGGCAGTAGCTATACACCCAATCGTCTGGGTCTCCCAATAGGAGCTAGAAGAAAAGGAATTTACGGTAAGTAACAAAATTCCCTTCTTTCTGGAAGCGCAAGCATTCCATTTGAGCAGTGTGGTTGCAGTGACCTGAGAATACTGCACTCACATTGCCCTGGTCCAACCAAAAGCAGAGTGACCTGCAGTAACCTTATTCCAGAATAAGGGGGGCACACTCAGGGAACACATCTCCTATTTTCTGGAAGTGCAGCACTGCATGTTAGGAGTGTGGGTGCATTGACCTGAGAATACTGCACTCACACTACCCCGGTCCAACTGAAGGCAGTGTGAGCTGCAGTAACATCACTGCGTTGCGCACAGTGAGCCGGCTGAGAGCCTCTCTGCACATGCGGCCATCATTTTTCTCGGACATGTACCGCCCCAGCAGCGATTGAACCACTCGGATCCGGGTGTCGCTACTCTTGGCTCGAGGGTCTCCGGACCCGGGGGCTTGGGATCACTCCGAAACGTGATGGGGGCTTATTTACAGGGGAGTTAGATAGTTTGTGATGCCACCCGTGGTGTGCGGTAATAGGGAGTACCACCGCTGCCGTTGGGAGTACTCGGGGCGATAAAATGGGGCAGCCAGATAACGTTACCCTCCACGGGTAGGGAAAGGCCCCGGGACCATGGATGGTGGGATGGATTGCAGGGGAAGCGCAGGCTTGCTGGTAGCGGTGGTTAATCAGGTACTCACTCAAAAGGAAAGCAGACACTGACAACGTAGTAAACCAAGTCTCTGGGTGTCGCTGCCCTCTTGGGAGGAGCTCGTCTGGGTTCCATCTCTTGCAGCACTACCTGGTGGTCCATAACCTGCCTGTGTGCACAGAATTGAAAGTGTTCAGGTGGCCCGTAAGCTTGGAGCTGTCCGTGCCCTGCTCCCTACTATGGGTAGCAGAGGAGCTTGTGTGCCGCCCCCGTGGAAGCAGCCGGGCTGCTCGGATCCGGATCCGCAGTGGCTCGATGGGTCTCCGGACCCGGGGGTCGTGCAGCCACTCGAATAAAAGGGGGTATTTATAGGGGATTGTGATAGTTCGTGACGCCACCCGTGGTTTGTGGTAATCTGAGAGTACCACTGCTGCTGTTGGGAGTACCCGGGGGTGAAGACAGGGGGAAGCCAGATGTTAGGACCCTCCACGGGTAGGGGGGATGCCTCGGGACTCAGTGATAGTGCTTGGGGAGTGCCGTGGGGAGTGAAGGGGGTCCCTTATGTACTCACTCAGTCCATAAAGCTGACACCGACAACCAGATAAACCAAAGTTCTGTACACCGCTGCCAATGAGGGGAGCTATTTTGGGTCCCGTCCCCAGTGGTGCTGTCTGATGGTCTGTAACCTTCTTCTTGGCACTTTGTTCACTTTTCTGGTGGTCCTGGTAGCTTGAAACTAGCCGGGTCCTGCTCCGCAGTATGGCTAACTGTGGGAGCTTGCTCTCAGGGTTCACGCTTGGGATTTTCTGGACCGTTTTGTGGAAAGTCCTATCCCCCTCGTTGCGCTAGTACCCCGATTCTGGAGCGGGTGGAGAGCGGATCTTGAAGGCTCCGTTCTCGTCGGGCTAATTGTCAGGTTGCCTGAAGCTCCTTCCTGACCTAGGGTCCACGTACCCCGTCGTGCCCTGGGCCCGGCCCGGGAGATGGTACAAGGCCGCCGGCTGCTCCCTCGGCAGTACCGTGCCCCTTATCACGATCCCCATGCGACCGGGAGTCCAGCTCCTACTAGGTCCAGACCACCGTCTGTTACCTAGTGACTTCCAAGGAGCCCAGCTCCTGACCTCCTCTCTCACCGAGAGCTACTACTCAACTTCTCTTCTGGAAGCTCCCACTCCCCAGCTCCTCTCTCACTGGGATCTACTTCTGTTCTGAACTGCTCCTGACACTCCTGACCTCCCCTTAACCAACCCCCCCAAGTTGGCGACCCTATTCCACTCAGGCCGTCCACTGGTGTGTCTATTGGGTGTGGTTCAGAGTGTTCCTAGGATTTACTAACTGTTGTTGACAACACCACTTAGCTGGGGACACATAACCAAGGAGGAGGTGGATACTGTGCATAAGGGAAGACTGCACAATACCCTGTGACGTCCTGATAGGCCAGGGCGTCACACTTGCTCTCAGGAGCTCACGCTTGGGATTTCTGTGGGCTGCTTTGGTTGGAAAGCCCTATCCCCCTCATTGCGCTAGTGCCCTCCGATCTCTGAGCTTCATGGGAACAGTCCATAAAGGCCCTGTCCTCCGCAGGTTAATTGCCGGGTTGCATGAAGCTTCTTCCTGACCTAGGGTCCAGTACCCCGACGTGCTTTTGGCCCCAGACCGGCTATTGGACTGCAGCTGCCGACCGTCCTCCTTGACTAAGCCAGCACCCAGTCCCAATCTCCCGCGACCGGGTCTCCGCTTCCTCCGGGTCCAGACCACCGTCTGCAACCCAATCTACGTTTTCCTCTGGGAGCTCCAACTCCCAGCTTCCTTCGCGCTCCTCACAGCTCGAGGGCTACCACTGTTCTGACTTGTCACCTCCCACCTCCCTGCCTGACCCCTAGGTGGGCGGCCCTATTCCAGCTTAGCAGCCCACTGGTGTTCCTGACAGGGTGTGGTGCGAGTTGTGATTAGGATTTTTAGATGCTGGTGGAGGCAGTGCTGCAAGTTGGGAACCAAGAACCAAAGGGGGGTTGAGCCCTACACTGGGAGATAAAGAGCGTGCAGTACCCTGTGACGACCTGACTAGTCCAGAGGCATCACAATTTCTTCTGAAGACAAGGCGAAGGAGGGGTCACGGGGGATCAGAGCTGCATCATGTACGGAAGGACCAGAGGGGTGGCAGCCTGACATAGGGTGACCTGGGAAAACCTTTCTGTTCCATCTGTCATGTCAGATTGCACAGAAATCAGAGGAGGAGGATGAATGCGGCAGGCACACCACTCGTGCAGCAGCAGCCATGTTAGATCATCGGGAGGGAGACGGGGTCAGGGAGGAGGAGACTTTGGGCACACCGGGGGACTGAGGAGGACATTTATCTCCCATTAGATATGTTTGATTATACCAAATGGAAGATTCATCATCTTTTTACTGCCACTGCCTTAACGTCCACGTGGTCACTGGTATACAGTATGAAATGGCGATCACGTGACCGGGGACCAGAAAAACCGACTCGGATCGTGATCTCCAGTGTCTCATCTACCACTGGTAACTAAAATCCTGGTGATTTTCCAAACTGGAAGGCGCTATACCCTTTTTCCTGAGCGGCTGTTAAAAAGCGTCGCAAAGGAATAAGTACCCTTAACTTCCCCCGTTAAAAGGCTTATCGGCGGTCGTTAAGGTGCTTATTGTGTACATACAGCCTACAAAGCTAGGATGGATAGATAGATGTCAAACACATGTATAATGTCCAACTCTCCTAAATATTTTTTATGCTGGCACTGTTTCACTGGCATAAAAGAGTGTTCAGTCTTGTATTTAGCCAAAAAATAGATAATTTAAAAAAATTACGTGGGGTCCCCCCCATTTTTAACAGTCAGCTAGGGTAAAGTAGATGGCTGCAGCCTGCACACTGAAGCTACATAGGTAAAGATGGTTGACCTCGGGGAGATCAACATCCAACACCGCGGGGACACCATCACGTGTTTCTCAACGCTTTGACACTAGAACAAGGCCCCCTGGGAAAATATGCAAAACAAGAATGCCGCGGAGACACTATCACATGTTTCTCAACGCTGGCAGGAAACTAGCCAGGTCTTTCACTGGGAAGGAACAACCATGGGAAGGGCAGTCTCCAGTCAAGGAAACCGCCTATACCAAAACGTGGTATCCATCCACAGACAGCTGTTTCGGGGTATTTGTCCCTCATCAATGTGGAGTAGGAAACTGGCTAGTGGGAGCAATGCCTAGTAGAAGACTACATAGGTAAAGATGGTTAACCTCGGGGAGATCATGTTTTGGTATAGGCGGTTTCCTTGACTGGAGACTGCCCTTCCCGTGGTTGTTCCTTCCCGGTGAAAGACCTGGCTAGTTTCCTGCCAGCGTTGAGAAACACGTGATGGTGTCTCCGCGGCATTCTTGTTTTGCACACTGAAGCTAGCAGCTAGCTTCACCTGGCAGAGGTCTCCCCAATCTGTTCATTCATTCATTCATTCATTCATTTATTTATTTATTTATTTATAAATAATTAAAAAGAAAAACATGGGGTCCCCCCAAAAATTGGGTTACCACCAGCCAAGCTAAAGCGGACAGCTGGGGTCTTGCATTCATAGGAAGGACCATGTTTATTTGGCCTTTCCGAGCCTATAAATAGCAGGCTGCAGCCTCCCCAGAAGTGGTGCATCCATTAGATGCGCCAGTCCTGGCACTTTCTCCCCGCTAATCCCGTTGCCTTGGAACGGTGGCAAACGGGGTAATATAAGGGGTTGATACCAGCTGTAATGTCAGCTGGCATGAAGCCCAGGGGTTAGTAATTTTGAGGCGTCTACTAACCCTTTTAGTAATAAAGAACATAAAGACAACAAAACCCTCCCTGCCACATTCCCTTTTTCACCAAATTATTGAAAAGAAAAAAAAAATTTGGTCTGCCGTAATCCCTTTTGGAGACCCCCACAACAACTCTGTCATCCATGATAAGGGGGCACGCTTAGCGAACATATACATCATTTTCTGGAAGTGCAGGCACTCCATGTCATGTGAGGAGTGGGCTCAGTCTCCTTGCTCGCAGAGAGCTGTCTGAGAACTGGCTCACTGCGCATGAGTCCGCCATTTTTTTCAGAAGGAGAGGTCGCGGGGGACTGCTGCAGAAGGTACAGGTGGGGACCTGTGGTGGACTTTTCTGTCTCATCTGACATGTCAGAAATCGGAGAAGGATGCTTGTGACAGATGCACAACTCATGTGCCTGCCTTTTTGGAGATCAGGAAGAGGAGAGAGACTGGGGAGGGGTGGACTTTGGCCACACCGGGGGAGGACATTTATCTCCCATCTGATGTGTTTGATTATGTCATGTGCGAGGTAAGATAACGGTGATGACGTGACCGGGGGCAGGAAAAAACTGCTAGTATCGTAATTGCCTAGGACTCCCCAGAGATTTTCCGACGCTGGGGGTTGCAATTCACTTTTTTCTTACCGCTGTTATTGGCGATAAGGAATAAGTACCCTTTACTGCAGCTGTTTTAATCTGTAAATCCAACGTAAAGAGATTAAAAATAGAAAAAAGTACACAACAATAAATAAAGGGGCGGCAATCATAGATGAGGACTATGTGAATAAATGACAAATAGCTTTGTTACAAATACATGTGTAAATGTAAAACAACGTGTGTGTGAATCCGCATTTGACTCAGGGAACGTCATTAACTGTTTTGAGGGGAAATTTTAACCCCATGCTTTACAGTTATTCACCAAAAAACCTGTCTCCATTAAAGTCAATGGAGCTGGGAACACAATGCAGCCAGAACTTCAGAAGAATGTGCAGCCATGCCTTGAATGGAATGTTGGCGTGTCACAATGCAGCCAGGGAAAGAGACAGACAAAAAGACAGACAAAGAGACAGACAGATGGAGATAGACACAGACAAAGAGGCAGACAGACAAAAAGATAGAAAAAGACACAGACAGGGAAAGACAGACAGGGAAAGAGACAGACAGAAAAAGACAAGGAAAGAGGTACAGAGACAGACAGGGAAACAGGGAAAGAGATAGAGAGACAAATAGGAAAAGAGATAGAGAGACAGACAGGGAAAAAGACAGACAGACAAAGACATAGAGACAGACAGGGAAAGAGACAGACAAAGGGATAGAGACACAGAAAGAGAAACAGACACCGAGAGATACAGACTGAGACTGGGACAGAAATAGTTACTATCTAGGGCAGGGGTGGGGAACCTCCGGCCCGCGAGCCGTATGCGGCCGCAACGACTTTTTCTGCGGCCCCCGGGCTGATTCCCGGGGACTGCAGTGCTGGGGCGGCAGCCGCATATTACTTGCTGCTGGCCCTTTAAAACCCCACACAGTGCGTTCAATGCTGAACGCTGCATTTCCTATACCTGAAAGACTACGTCCCCATGCTGGCACTGCCTACGTGAGGACATACTTTGTAGGTGGGGTCGGCGTGAGGAGCGCTAAAATCAAAAGGAGAGGATTGACTGCCAATCATCCCCCAGGTCTTACTGTGCCGGGCAGCACTCTGTGCCCAGCGCCGGCGGCTCCCTGTGCCCGGCGGTTGCGGCAGCGGCTCCCTGTGCCCAGCGGTTGCGGCGGTGGCTCCCTGTGCCCGGCGGTTGCGGCGGCGGCTCCCTGTGCCCGGCGGTTGCGGCGGCGGTTCCGTGCCCGGCGGTGGCTGCTCCTCTCTGTGCCCGGCGGCTCCCTGTGCCCAGCGGCGAAGGCGGCTGCTCCTCTCTGTGCCCGGCGGCAGAGCTCTCCGTGCCCGCAGCCACCTCCAGCGCTCAGTGATCCCAGCCTTCCCCAGTTCTCTAACTACCTCCAAGCTCATCCGGGTCTGCCTGTGCCCCCAGCGCTCTGTACCTCCAGTTCTCTGTGCCCCTCTTTCTCCCCAGTGATCTATGCCCCCACAGTCTCCCCAGTGATCTGTGCCCCACAGTCTCCCCAGTGATCTGTGCCCCCCAGTCTCCCCAGTGATCTGTGCCCCCCCAGTGTTCTGTGCCCCCCAGTCTCCCCAGTGATCTGTGCCCCCCAGTCTCCCCAGTGATCTGTGCCCCCCTCCAGTGTTCTGTGCCCCCCCAGTGTTCTGTGCCCCCCCCCAGTCTCCCCAGTGATTTGTGCCCCCCCAGTGTTCTGTGTCTCCCCCCACTCTCCCCAGTGATCTGTGCCCCCTCCCAGTGTTCTGTGCCCCCCCAGTCTCCCCAGTGATCTGTGCCCCCCAGTCTCCCCAGTGATCTGTGCTCCCCAGTGATCTGTGCCCCCCAGTCTCCCCAGTGATCTGTGCTCCCCAGTGATCTGTGCCCCCCAGTCTCCCCAGTAATCTGTACCCCCCCAGTGTTCTGTGCCTCCCCCCAGTCTCCCCAGTGACCTGTGTCCCCCAGTCTCCCCAGTGATCTGTGCCCCCCCCAGTGTTCTGTGCCCCCCCAGTCTCCCCAGTGATTTATGCCCCCCTAATGATCTGTGCTCCCCTAGTCTCCCCAGTGATCTGTGCCCCTCAGTCTCCCCAGTGATCTGTGCCCCCCAGTCTCCCCAGTGATCTGTGCCCCCCCCAGTGTTCTGTGCCCCCCCCAGTGTTCTGTGCCCCCCCCAGTGTTCTGTGCCCCCCCAGTGATTTGTGCCCCCCCCAGTCTCCCCAGTGATTTGTGCCCCCCCAGTGTTCTGTGTCTCCCCCCAGTCTCCCCAGTGATCTGTGCCCCCTCCCAGTGTTCTGTGCCCCCCCAGTCTCCCCAGTGATCTGTGCCCCCCAGTCTCCCCAGTGATCTGTGCTCTCCAGTGATCTATGCCCCCCAGTCTCCCCAGTGATCTGTGCTCCCCAGTGATCTGTGCCCCCCCAGTGATCTGTGCCCCCCAGTCTCCCCAGTAATCTGTGCCCCCCCAGTGTTCTGTGCCTCCCCCCAGTCTCCCCAGTGACCTGTGCCCCCCAGTCTCCCCAGTGATCTGTGACCCCCCCAGTGTTCTGTGCCCCCCCAGTCTCCCCAGTGATCTATGCCCCCCTAATGATCTGTGCTCCCCTAGTCTCCCCAGTGATCTGTGCCCCACAGTCTCCCCAGTGATCTGTGCCCCCCAGTCTCCCCAGTGATTTGTGCCCCCCCCCCAGTGTTCTGTGCCTCCGCCCAGTCTCCCCAGTGATCTGTGCCCCCTCCCAGTGGTCTGTGCCCCCCGAGTCTCCCCAGTGATCTGTGCCCCCCAGTCTCCCCAGTGATCTGTGCTCCCCAGTGATCTGTGCCCCCCCAGTGATCTGTGCCCCCCAGTCTCCCCAGTGATCTGTGCTCCCCAGTGATCTGTGCCCCCCAGTCTCCCCAGTGATCTATGCCCCCCCAGTCTCCCCAGTGATCTATGCCCCCCTAATGATCTGTGCTCCCCTAGTCTCCCCAGTGATCTGTGCCCCTCAGTCTCCCCAGTGATCTGTGCCCCCCAGTCTCCCCAGTGATCTGTGCCCCCCCAGTGTTCTGTGCTCCCCCCCAGTGTTCTGTGCCCCCCCCAGTGTTCTGTGCCCCCCCCAGTCTCCCCAGTGATTTGTGCCCCCCCCCAGTGTTCTGTGCCTCCGCCCAGTCTCCCCAGTGATCTGTGCCCCCTCCCAGTGTTCTGTGCCCCCCGAGTCTCCCCAGTGATCTGTGCCCCCCAGTCTCCCCAGTGATCTGTGCTCCCCAGTGATCTGTGCCCCCCCAGTGATCTGTGCCCCCCAGTCTCCCCAGTGATCTGTGCTCCCCAGTGATCTGTGCCCCCCAGTCTCCCCAGTGATCTGTGCCCCCCCAGTGTTCTGTGCCCCCCAGTCTCCCCAGTGATCTGTGCCCCCCAGTCTCCCCAGTGATCTGTGCCCCCCCCCCAGTGTTCTGTGCCCCCCCAGTGTTCTGTGCCCCCCCCAGTCTCCCCAGTGATTTGTGCCCCCCCAGTGTTCTGTGTCTCCCCCCAGTCTCCCCAGTGATCTGTGCCCCCTCCCAGTGTTCTGTGCCCCCCCAGTCTCCCCAGTGATCTGTGCCCCCCAGTCTCCCCAGTGATCTGTGCTCCCCAGTGATCTGTTCCCCCCAGTCTCCCCAGTGATCTGTGCTCCCCAGTGATCTGTGCCCCCCCAGTGATCTGTGCCCCCCAGTCTCCCCAGTAATCTGTGCCCCCCCCCAGTGTTCTGTGCCTCCCCCCAGTCTCCCCAGTGACCTGTGCCCCCCAGTCTCCACAGTGATCTGTGCCCCCCCCAGTGTTCTGTGCCCCCCCAGTCTCCCCAGTGATCTATGCCCCCCTAATGATCTGTGCTCCCCTAGTCTCCCCAGTGATCTGTGCCCCACAGTCTCCCCAGTGATCTGTGCCCCCCAGTCTCCCCAGTGATCTGTGCCCCCCCAGTGTTCTGTGCCCCCCCCAGTGTTCTGTGCCCCCCCCCAGTCTCCCCAGTGATTTGTGCCCCCCCCAGTGTTCTGTGCCTCCGCCCAGTCTCCCCAGTGATCTGTGCCCCCTCCCAGTGTTCTGTGCCCCCCCAGTCTCCCCAGTGATCTGTGCCCCCCAGTCTCCCTAGTGATCTGTGCTCCCCAGTGATCTGTGCCCCCCCAGTGATCTGTGCCCCCCAGTCTCCCCAGTGATCTGTGCTCCCCAGTGATCTGTGCCCCCCCCAGTGATCTGTGCCCCCCAGTCTCCCCAGTAATCTGTGCCCCCCCCAGTGTTCTGTGCCTACCCCCAGTCTCCCCAGTGACCTGTGCCCCCCAGTCTCCCCAGTGATCTGTGCCCCCCCAGTGTTCTGTGCCCCCCCCAGTCTCCCCAGTGATCTATGCCCCCCTAATGATCTGTGTCCCCCTAGTCTCCCCAGTGATCTGTGCCCCCCTCAGTCTCCCCAGTGATATCTGTGCCCGGAGCCTCTCCCAGTTCTGTCTGTGCCTTCAGCCTCTCCCATCCTTCTCTGTGCCATCTGTGCCCCCAGCGTCCCCCTGATTTGTCTGTGCCTCCAGCCTCTCCCATCATTCTCTGTGCCCCCAGGGCTGTCTGTGTCCCTCCGGCATCCCCCAGGGCTGTTTGCCCCCGGCTATTTATATAACCCCAGCAATGTTTGTGCCCCCCAGCTATGTCTGTGTATCCCAGTGATGTGTATATACCCCCAGTGACGTCTATGCCCTGCTGCTTCCCTAGTGATGTATATTCCGCCCAGCCCTCCCCAGCAATGTTTATGCCCCCCTAGCTATGTTTGTGCTCCCCATCAATGATGTATGTATCCCCCAGTGATGTATGTACCCCCCAGTGATGTCTATGCCCCCAGCCTCCCCAGTGATCTATATTCCTCCCAACCCTCCCCTGTGATGTATATACAGCAGTCCCAGCCAACTGAAACCTGGAAAAGCAGTTGTGAAAAGCAACAAGATCAATATCGCCTAATATTACAGCTGCACCAAAGAGTACAAGCTCCAGCCCCACAGTGAGTTAATTGTTTGACCAAATATATTGGGGTAATTTTCAAGTTGATAATTTTGTGCGGCCCCCGAAGGTTGGTAGAAATTTCCAAATGACCCCCGGCAGAAAAATGGTTCCCCACCCCTGATCTAGGGCAACACCGAGTACTACAGCTATCACGGCAATAACCATATTGTTTAACCTGTAGATGCAATCTAACAGTCATATTTATACAGTATACCCTAGCAACTGACATATACAGTTATTTATTATTTAACCTCATAACGACGGCCGTACGACTTAAAGCGGCGGCAAAACAGGGTACTTATTCTGTTCCGCCGCTTTAAAGCGGCGGCCCGAAAAAACCCTGTAGCGCCCCCCAGCGACCGAAAATCTCGGGGGTTTCAGCTACCGGGGGTAGCTGAGACCCCCCAGATTATGAATTGGGGTGTTTTTTTTGGACCCCGATCATGTGATCGGCGGTATACACTGTATACCGACGAACACATGAAAAAAAAAGAAATGGCCGGTAAAACTGATTTCTTTTTCATCTGACATGATCAAACATGTCAGATGAGAAAGAAATCTAACCCCCTAGTGCCCCCAAAGCCCCCGGTACCGGAGAGTCCCCCCACCCCTACCCCCACCGGACATCCAAAATGGCGCCGAAGCGCACAGAAAACTGCCGCCGGCGCCGGCTCTGCAGTCATTTCCCTCCGATCTGAAATGATCAAACATTTCAGATCGGAGGGAAATGTCCTCCCCCTGACCCCTCCTCCGGTCCACCGGAGCCCTCTGGTCACCGGAGCCCCCTCCGGTTCTCCAGAGCCACCACCCCCCTCCCCCCTCCGGAGCGTGGAAGATGGCGGCGCACAGCGCGCGGCCGCCTTCATTCTGCTCTTTCTGCCGCATGTGACACGTCACATGCGGCAGAAAGGTGTCCCCAGGTCCCACTAGGTCACCCCCCGTCACCCCCCCCCAGCCCCCGGTTATACGTTACCTGGCTGCTGGTGCTCCGGGCCCGCGATCGCCGCCTCCTTCTTCAATGCTGGCGGCGCATGCGCAGACAGCGGCTGTCAGCTGGATCCCTGCAAGCAGGGATCCTGCTGACGTCGCAACTGCACAAGCTACTCCACTGTGGACCGGGGGAGGGTGAGTGCGGTAATCTGCAGTCACACTCCTCACATGGAGAGACTGCTGTTCCAGAAAATGGGGGGTACGTTCTGTGAGCGTGCCCCTCATATTCTGGAATGAGGTTACTGCAGGTCACTCTGCCCTAGGTTGGACCGGGGCAGTGTGAGTGCAGTATTCTCAGATTACTGCACCCACACTGCTCATGGAGAGCTTGCTCTTCCAGAAAATGGGGGATACGTTCCCTGAACGTGCCCCCCATATTCTAGAAGATCCAGAGTCGGCGTGGGACCTCCAAAATGGATTACAGCGACCGGAATTTCTTTATTTTCAATAAATTGGTAAAAGAGGAATGTTTCGGGGAGTGTTTTTTCAAATAAATTTTTTTTTTGTCTTTTTTTTTTTCTATTACTGACTGGGTTAGTGATGTCGGGTATCTGTTCAGATGCCGTGACATCACTAACCCCAGGGCTTGATGCCAGGTGACATTACAGCTGGTATCAACCCCATATATTACCCCGTCTGCCACCGCACCAGGGCGCGGGATGAGCTGGGGCGAAGCGCCAGGATTGGCGCATCTAATGGATGCGCCACTTCTGGGGCGGCTGCGGCCTGCTATTTTTAGGCTGGGAAGAGTCCAATAACCATGGCTCTTCCCACCCTGAGAATACCAGACCCCAGCTGTCCGCTTCACCTTGGCTGGTGATCTAATTTGGGGGGGACCCCACGTTTTGTTTTTTTTTAAAAAAACGCCTGGGGAGCCCTCCAAATTGATCACCAGACAAGGTGAAGCTGTCAGCTGTGGTTTGCAGGCTACAGCTGTCTGCTTTACCCTAGCTGGCTATCAAAAATAGGGGGGACCCCACGTCGTTTATTTTAATTATTAATTTTTTGGGGGGGCTAAATACAAGGCTAGGCACCCTTTAGTGCCACATGAAAGGCACTAAAGGGCGCCAGCTTAGAATATGCAGGGGGTGGGACGTTATATTTATTTGACATCTATCCATTCATCCATTGTAGCATTTTAGGCTGTGTGCCCACAATCAGGGTTTGCAGCGTTTTGGGTGCAGAGTGTTTTCCCTGTGTCCATAACGCTGCGTTGTGCAGTAGAAGCACAGTGGAAGGATTTTTAGAAATCTCATGCCCAATGTGCTTCTTTTCTCCGCAGCATAAACCGACCTGTGGCGCAGCTTCCCGAGCCTCAGCATGTCAATTTATGCTGCGGAGATGAGTGTTCTCTGCAGGTAGCATAGAGCTCCACAGCGGCCTAAACCCAAATCGTGGGCATGGGCAGCTGCGTTCTCCCGTGGACAACACTCACATCTCTGCAGGAGGCTGACACTGTGTACTAGACGCCGTGTCGCAGGATCATGGCCACATAGCCTAAAAGTGAGACATTTGTTGCTACAGCAACATTTTTGTGAAGTACCTGTGGATTCAAAATGCTTACTATACTCCTGAATAAAATCCAGTTTCCAAAATGGGGTCACTTGTGGGGGGTTTCTGCTGTATAGGTACCCAAGGGGCCCTGCTAATGTGACATGGTGCCCGCAATTTATTTCAAGTTTTCCAGAATTCAAATGGTGCTCCCTCCATTCCAAGCCCTCCCATTTATCCAAACAGAGGTTTTTGGCCACATGTGGGGTATCCCTGTGCTCATAAGACATTGGATAACAACCTGTGGGGTCCACGGTTTGTTGTTGTCTCTTGAAAAAGTGAGAAATTTGATGCTAAAGCAACAGTTTTGTGAAAAAAATGAAAATTTTCAATATGGCAACCTAAGCTTATCAAATTCTGTGAAGTACTCGTGGATTCAAACTGCTCACTATACACCTAGATAAAAGCCTTGAGGTGTCTTGTTTCCAGAATGAAGTCACTTGTGGGGGACCGCCACTGTTTAGGCACCTCAGGGGCTCTCCAAATGCAACCTGGCGTCCGCTATTGATTCCAGCCAATTTTGCAGTCAAATGGCACTCCTTCCCTTCCGAGCCCTGCCATGCGCCCAAACAGTTGATTTCCACCACATATAAGGTATCGCCAAACTCAGGAGAAATTGCACAATAAATGTTATGCTGAATTTTTTCCTTTTACTCTTGTAAAAAAAAAAGCTACCTGGTTGAAATAACAATTTTGTGGTAAAATTTTATTTTTTTTTTTTCATGGCTCAACGTTATAAAATTCTGTGAAGCACCTGAGGGTTCAGGGTACTCACCAAACATCTAGATAAATTCCTTGAGGGGCCTAGTTTCCAAAATGGGGTCACTTGTGCGGGGTTTCTGCTGTTTAGGTACCTTAGGGGACCTCCAAATGCGACATGGTGCCCGCAATCTTTTTCAGGCAAATTTCCTTTCTAAAATTCAAATATTGCTCCTTTCGTTCCAAGCCCTCCCATTTGTCCAAACAAAGGTTTCAGACCACATGTGAGGTATCACCGCGCTCATAAAAAAGTGGTTAACAAACCTTGAGGTCAAATTTTTGGAATTACCTCTTGAAAAAGTGAGAAAATTGATGCTAAAGCAACATTTTTGAGAAAATTATTAAAATTTTCAATATGACAACGTAACGTTAACAAAATCTGTGAAGTACCTGTGGATCTAAAATGCTCACTATACCCCTAGATAGAAGCCTTGAGGGGTCTAGTTTCCAAAATGGTGTCACTTGTGAGGGATTTCTTCTGTTTAGGTACCTTAGCGGACCTGTAAATGCAACATGGTGCCCACAATCTATTTCAGCCAAATTTGCTTTCTAAAATTCAAATATTGCTCCTTCTGTTCCGAGCCCTCCCATTTGTCCAAACAGAGGTTTCTGACCACATGTGGGGTATCGGCGCGCTCATAAGAAAGTGGGGAACAAGTTTTGGGGTCCATTTTGTTGTGTTATTTCTTCTAAAAGTGAATACATTTGGGTTAGAGCAACATTTTTAGGTAAAATTTAATTTTTGCTTTTTTTCATTCCACATTGCTTTTGTTCATGTGAAGCACCTGAAGGGTTAATAAACTTCTTGAATGTGGTTTTGAGTACTTTGGGGGGTGCAGTTTTTAGAATGGTGTCACTTTTGGGTATTTTCTGTCATCTAGGCCTATTGAAGTCACTTCAAATGTGATGTGGTCCCTAAAAAACTGGTTTTGTAAATTTTGATGTAAAAATGAGAAATTGCTGATAAACTTTGAACTCTTCTAACTTCCTAACAAAAAAAAATTTTGTTTCCAAAATTGTGCTGATGTAAAGTAGACATGTGGGAAATGTTATTTATTAACTATTTTGTGTCACAGAAATCTCTGGTTTAACGGTATA
Source organism: Anomaloglossus baeobatrachus (assembly GCF_048569485.1). Taxonomy (NCBI): domain Eukaryota; kingdom Metazoa; phylum Chordata; class Amphibia; order Anura; family Aromobatidae; genus Anomaloglossus; species Anomaloglossus baeobatrachus. The sequence continues at coordinate 11,496 of NW_027442467.1, read as the reverse complement.
AAAATTCAAAAGTTGAAAATTGCTAAATTTTCAAAATTTTTGCCAATATTCAATTTTTTTCATAAATAAACACAAAAAATATTGTCCTAAATTTGGTACTAACATGAAGTCCAATATGTGACGAAAAAACAATCTCAGAATCACCGGGATCCGTTGAAGCGTTCCAGAGTTATAACCTCATGAAGTGACACTGGTCAGAATTGCAAAATTTGGTCTGGTCATTAAGGTGAAAATTAGCTCCGTCACTAAAGGGTTAAAGGAGCAAGCAGATCAGCAGAGATTAACTCTTGCTAGCCTGCCTATGAATCAGCACACAGCAGATCGATGCCCAAGTCTGCATGTGTTGATCCCAGACACCAGAGAAACCATCGGGCGGAGCGTCAGAATCTGCAATGTGAACAGAGCCGTACTCCGCCATGACATTCAGAGAAGTTTATTTTTTCCATTTCTAATCATAAAATATATTTTATTCATTACACTGGATTAGTGAGTTGGCTTCTTATCCTTTTTTGTTTATATACATTAGATACTGCGTATTTCTAATCCCATCCTGTGTGATACACTCCATTGAGCCTTGTGTGTAATCCCAGAGTGTGTTATCCTCTGCTTATCTAATCACAGCAAGTCATACAGTCTGCGTATGATACAGCGAGCAGTACCAACTTAGCGCATGTCCGCATGCTGCAGTTTTGTCATAGCCACAAAAATGCCCCCTGTGGCCAAAACAATGCATCAAAAAATGTGTTTCTTCGGCGCTCCATTGGGAGACCCAGACGATTGGGTGTATAGCTACTGCCTCCGGAGGCCACACAAAGTATTACACTAAAAAGTGTAAGGCCCCTCCCCTTCTGCATATACACCCCCCGTGGGATCACGGGCTCCCCAGTTTTATGCTTTGTGCGAAGGAGGTCAGACATCCACGCATAGCTCCACTGTTTAGTCAGCAGCAGCTGCTGACTATGTCGGATGGAAGAAAAGAGGGCCCATACTTGGGCCCCCAGCATGCTCCCTTCTCACCCCACTTTTGTCGGCGGTGTTTGTTAAGGTTGAGGTACCCATTGCGGGTACGGAGGCTGGAGCCCACATGCTGCATCCTTCCCCATCCCTCTGAGGGCTCTGGGTGAAGTGGGATCTTACCGGCCTCCAGGCTCTGAGGCCGGGCTCCATCCACAGACCCGGAGATCCTGCTGGAATGGAGCTGAGTATCGTCAGGGACAAGGCCCTGCAACGTTAAGGTACTCTGTGTCCCCGTACAGACCACGCACACACACACCAGCATGCTGGGTGTGTTAGTGCGCCGGGGACAACAGCGCTGCGCGCTGGGGCTATACTCACTGCAGCTTAGCTGAGTGAGTTAATGTGTGGGAAACGGCCGCGCCGGCCGCTGCTAGAAGCTGCGGCGCGGATGAGACTTGTGGTGCGCCGGGGACTTCCGCGCTGACCGTGCTTTTACGACGGCAGCGCTTATAAATCGAGTCCCCGGCTTTTGCGGCCTAGTTTCGTTTCCTTCCCGCCCCCGGGCCTGCCAGTCAGGGAAGGGGCGAGACGCTGTACAATGGTCAGCACCGAGGGCTGGAGTCTTATTTACATACTCCAGCCCCCTCACTGGGCACAGTGGGACGCCAGTTTCCCGCTCTTTGTCTGGGGCACGCCCACGGCCCGCCCCTCTTCACAGGACGCCGGCAGCCATTCCTGCATGCAGTCTAAGCTGGAGAACAGACACAGGCTCTGGGAGACCCGGTCAAGGGATTCTGGCGACCACACACCCGCTTAAGCGGGCGGTAAGCAGCACCTTGGTGCTGACCCCACTAGTGCCACAGTGTTTTGTGTACTTTATGCTTGTACCTATATTTGCACTGTACGGTCGCTTCTTGGCTATATACCCCTAGATTGCTCTGAGGAGACAACAGTATGTCGTCCGCAGAAAAGCAAGGGTGCCAAGGCACAGGCTTTCTATGCTGTCTGTACCGCATGTGAGGCTGTTTTACCGGCAGGTTCCACTAACCCCCATTGGGTAGAGTCTCTGCTAGTGGTGGCCCAGAGAGAGCCACCTGTGAAACTGTCCAGAGGACAGAGTTTGCAGTTTTTTGCTGATAAAATGTCTGGGACTATGACCAAGATTCTAGAAACTTTGCAGTCCAGGCCGGTGACTCAGACAATGGGCACTGTTGAATCAATGCCCCCCGGTCTCCCTCAGTTGGAACTAATACGTGCTCCAAGGGGGTCCCATACATCCCAGGCTGAAGGCTCTGCACGGACGACAGTCCCAGCAGCCTAAGCGAGCTCGCTGGGAGAGACCCTCGACTTCACACACTGGTCAGGGTCTCAGCGAGAGGATTCTCTGTATGATGAGGCAGAGGTAGCTGATCAGGATTCTGATCCTGAGACCGTTTTCAATCTGGATGCTCCTAATAGTGACGCCATGGTGAATGATCTCATAGCGTCCATCAATAGACTGGTGGATATTTCTCCCTCAGCCCCTCCAGTGGAGGAGTCAGCTTCGCGGCAGGAGAAATTCCATTTCAGGTATCCCAAGCGTAAATTCAGTACTTTTTTGGGCCACTCTGACTTCAGAGAAGCAGTCCAGAAACACCACGCTTATCCAGACAAGCGTTTCTCCACACGTCTTAAGGATACACGTTATCCCTTTCCCCCTGACGTGGTCAAGCGCTGGACCCAGTGTCCAAAGGTGGATCCCCCAATCTCCAGGCTTGCGGCTAGATCCATAGTTGCAGTGGAAGATGGGACTTCACTTAAAGATGCCATTGACAGACAGATGGACCTCTGGTTGAAATCTGTCTATGAAGCTATCGGCGTGTCGTTTGCTCCGGCATTCGCAGCCGTATGGGCACTCCAAGCTATTTTAGCTGGTCTTGCGCAGGTGGACACTGTCACACGTACATCTGTGCCGCAGGTGGCGTCCTTAACCTCGCATATGTTTGCATTGCGACTTACGCTATTAATGCTGTCCTGGACTCTACGAGCCGTACGTCAGTGGCGTCCGCCAACTCCGTGGTTTTTACGCAGAGCCTTGTGGTTAAGGGAATGGAAGGCAGATTCTGCTTCCAAAAAGTGCTTAACCAGTTTGCCATTATCTGGTGACAGACTGTTTGGTGAGCGATTGGATGAAATCTTTAAACAGTCCAAGGATAAGGATTCTTCCTTACACCAGCCCAGATCAAACAAAACCCAACAGAGGAAAGGACAGTCGAGGTTTCGGTACTTTCCAGGCTCGGGCAGGTCCCAGTTTTCCTCGTCCAAAAGGACTCAAAAGGCTCAGAGGGGCTCAGATTCCTGGCGGGCTCAATCACGCCCAAAGAAGGCAGCCGGAGGTACCGCTACCAAGGCGGTTTCCTCATGACTTTCAGCCCTCTCTCTCCGCATCCTCGGTCGGTGGCAGACTCTCCCGCTTTGGCGACATTTAGCTGCCACAGGTCAAAAAACGGTGGGTGAGAGACATTTTGTCTCACGTGTACAGGATAGAGTTCTGTTCTCGTCCTCCGGCTCGATTCTTCAGAACTTCCCCACCTCCCGACCGAGCCGATGCTCTTCTGCAGGCAGAAGGAGTGGTAATCCCTGTTCCTCTGCAGGAACAAGGTCACGGTTTTTACTCCAATCTGGTTGTGGTGCCAAAAAAGGACGGCTCTTTCCGTTCCGTTCTGGACCTAAAACTGCTCATCAAGCACATGAAAACCAGGCGGTTCCGGATGGAATCCCTCCGCTCCGTCATTGCCTCAATGTCTCAAGGAGATTTCCTAGCATCAATAGACATCAGGATGCTTATCTCCACGTGCCGATTGCTCCAGAGCACCAGCGTTTGCTACGATTCGTTATAGAAGACGAGCATCTTCAGTTCGTAGCCCTGCCCTTCGGTCTGGCGACAGCCCCACGGGTTTTCACCAAGGTCATGGCAGCAATGGTAGCAGTCCTGCACTCTCAGGGTCACTCTGTGATCCCTTACTTGGACGATCTACTTGTCAAGGCACCCTCTCAAGAGGCATGCCAACACAGCCTGAACGTTGCGCTGGAGACTCTCCAGAGTTTCGGGTGGATCATCAACTTTTCAAAGTTAATTCTGACCCCGACCCAATCGCTGACATATCTTGGCATGGAGTTTCATACTCTCTCAGCGATAGTGAAGCTTCCGCTGGACAAACAGCGTTCACTACAGACGGGGGTGCAGTCTCTCCTTCAAGGCCAGTCACACCCCTTAAGACGCCTCATGCACTTCCTAGCGAAGATGGTAGCAGCAATGGAGGCAGTCCCTTTCGCGCAGTTTCATCTGCGTCCACTGCAATGGGACATTCTCCGCCAATGGGATGGGAAGTTGACGTCCCTAGACAGGAACGTCTCCCTTTCTCAGACGGTCAAGGACTCTCTTCAGTGGTGGCTTCTTCCCACCTCATTGTCAAAAGGAAAGTCCTTCCTACCCCCATCCTGGGCGGTGGTCACGACAGACGCGAGTCTGTCAGGGTGGGGAGCAGTCTTTCTCCACCACAGGGCTCAGGGTACGTGGACTCAGCAAGTGTCCACCCTTCAGATCAATGTTCTGGAAATCTGGGCAGTGTATCTTGCCCTGCAAGCCTTCCAGCAGTGGCTGGAAGGCAAACAGATCCGAATTCAGTCGGACAACTCCACAGCGGTGGCATACATCAACCACCAAGGCGGAACACGCAGTCGGCAAGCCTCCCAGGCAGTCCGGCGGATTCTGATGTGGGTGGAAGACAGAGCATCCACCATATCCGCAGTTCACATCCCGGGCGTAGAAAACTGGGAAGCAGACTTCCTCAGTCGCCAGGGTATGGACGCAGGGGAATGGTCTCTTCACCCGGACGTGTTTCAGGAAATCTGTAGCCGCTGGGGGATGCCGGACGTCGACCTAATGGCGTCTCGGCATAACAACAAGGTTCCGATTTTCATGGCGCGGTCTCACGATCAAAGAGCTCTGGCGGCAGGCGCCTTAGTTCAGGATTGGTCGCAGTTCCAGCTACCCTATGTGTTTCCCCCTCTGGCACTGTTGCCCAGAGTGCTACGCAAGATCAGCTCCGATTGCCGCCGCGCCATCCTCGTCGCCCCAGACTGGCCGAGGAGGTCGTGGTACCCGGATCTGTGGCATCTCACGGTCGGCCAACCGTGGGCACTACCAGACCGGCCAGACTTACTGTCCCAAGGGCCGTTTTTCCATCTGAATTCTACGGCCCTGAACCTGACTGTGTGGCCATTGAGTCCTGGATCCTAGCGTCTTCAGGATTATCTCAAGACGTCATTGCCACCATGAGACGGGCTAGGAAGCCGACGTCTGCCAAGATCTACCACAGGACGTGGAAGATATTCTTATCTTAGTACTCTGCTCAGGGAGTGTCTCCCTGGCCATTTGCATTGCCTACTTTTCTTTCCTTCCTGCAATCTGGTTTGGAAAAAGGTTTGTCGCTCGGCTCCCTTAAAGGACAAGTCCCAGCGCTGTCTGTATTCTTTCAGAAGCGCCTAGCACGACGTCCTCAGGTACGCACGTTCCTGCAGGGGGTTTGTCACATTGTCCCTCCGTACAAGAGGCCGTTAGACCCATGGGATCTGAACAGGGTACTAATTGCTCTCCAGAAGCCGTCCCTCGAGCCTCTGAGGGATGTTTCACTTTCTCGACTTTCACAGAAAGTGGCCTTTCTGGTAGCGGTCACATCTCTTCAGAGAGTGTCCGAGCTAGCAGCGCGGTCAGCCAAAGCTCCCTTCCTGGTGTTTCACCAAGACAAGGTAGTGCTGCGCCCGATTCCGGAGTTTCTCCCTAAGGTGGTATCCCCCTTTCATCTCAATCAGGATATCTCCTTACCTTCCTTTTGTCCTCATCCAGTTCATCGATATGAAATGGATTTGCATTTGTTGGATCTGGTGAGAGCACTCAGAATCTACATTTCCGCTCGGATGCACTCTTTGTACCTGACTCTGGTCAGCGTAAAGGGTCGCAGGCTCCCAAATCCACCCTGGCTCGATGGATCAAGGAACCAATTCTTGAAGCCTACCGTTCTGCTGGGCTTCCGGTTCCCTCAGGGCTGAAGGCCCATTCTACCAGAGCCGTGGGTGCGTCCTGGGCATTACGGCACCAGGCTACGGCTCAGCAGGTGTGCCAGGCAGTTACCTGGTCGAGTCTGCACACTTTCACCAAGCATTATCAGGTGCATACCTACACTTAGGCGGATGCCAGCCTAGGTAGAAGAGTCCTGCAGGCGGCGGTTGCCTCCATGTAGGGAAGGGCTGTTTTACGGCCCTAACTTGAGGTATTAATTTACCCACCCAGGGACTGCTTTTGGACGTCCCAATCGTCTGGGTCTCCCAATGTAGCGCCGAAGAAGAAGGGAATTTTGTTACTTACCGTAAATTCCTTTTCTTCTAGCTCCAATTGGGAGACCCAGCACCCGCCCTGTTTCCTTCGGGATTTTTGTTTTTTTCGGGTACACATGTTGTTCATGTTGAATGGTTTCAGTTCTCCGATGTTCCTTCGGATTGAATTTGTTTAACCAGTTATTGGCTTTCCTCCTTCTTGCTTTTGCACTAAAACTGAGGAGCCCGTGATCCCACGGGGGGTGTATATGCAGAAGGGGAGGGGCCTTACACTTTTTAGTGTAATACTTTGTGTGGCCTCCGGAGGCAGTAGCTATACACCCAATCGTCTGGGTCTCCCAATTGGAGCTAGAAGAAAAGGAATTTACGGTAAGTAACAAAATTCCCTTCTTTTGACCATGCGTTTTTCTATGCATTTTGTTAACACCAATGGGTGAAAAATGCAGGGAAAATGCAAAAAGAATTGACATGCTGCAGTTTTGTTGTCACCACAAAACTGCAGACAAAAAAAAAAAGCAACGTGCACACAGCAAATCTCAAATCTCATTGACTTTTCTGGGGAAGGAAAAGCATGCAGTTTGTAGTGACTAAAATTTCACCACAAACTGCACCAAAAACGCATTAAGGCTGCGACCGCACTTTGCGTTCTCCTACTTGCAGTTCAGAACGCACGTTTTGGCCTTAATTGATTTGACCAAAGTTGCCTTCTTCAGATATTTAGCGCTGAAAACGCATGCGTATTTACCGCATTTTTGATACGTTTTCTGCGCTTTTTGCATGCTTTTCCACCTGCGTTTTGATAGATGCGTTTTGAACATCATGACACTGCTAAATAAAGTTTAAATAGTCAAACTCAATGAAAAAATTGGAAAAAATAAAGAATTCTATATTTTTGCAAAATATAATGAAAATAGATTAATATAATGAAATTATAGCGGTAATATGATATTTAATGGAAAAAATGTAATAATTTATTAAAATTCTAAATTTTAATTGTCGGACTATGTGTGTGTGTAAAGGGACATATGAAATCATTATTTTGAAGTCAAAACGCATGTTTTCTGCACTGCAAAAGCAGGTAAAACGCAGGAATTTGCTTGATTGTTGGTTTTTGCCATTTCTCATTGACTTCAATGTTAGCAAAACGCTGTAGAAATGACAAAAACAATTGACATGCTGCTTCTTTGAACGCATGGTTTTTGCCACAAAATATGCAAATTTTTACTTGCGTTTTGAAACGCAAAGTGCGGTCGGGGAAAACAACTTTTTCCATTGGTTTTAATGGAAACGCATGCATTTTGGCATGAAAAAGGTGCTTCTGTAAACGCAACCAAAAAGCAATGGAACCGCAGGTGGAAGCGCAAAGTGTGGTCGCAGCCTTAGGCCATGTCCGCACGTTGCGTCGTCCTACTTGCAGTTCTAAACGCACGTTTTGGCTTTAATTGATTAAGCCAAAGTTGCCTTTTTCTTAAAATTAGCGCTAAAAACGCATGCGTATTTACCACGTATTTGATGCGTTTTTAGCGCTTTTTCCCTTGCGTTTTGACAGATGCGTTTTGAACATCAAGACACTGATTAATAAAGTTTAAAAAGTCAATCAGAAGGAGAAAAGAGAAAAAAAGGAAAAAATATATAAATTTAGAATTCTTAAAGAAAATAGTTAATTTCATGAAATTATAGCTGTAATATAATATTTTTGACAAAAATTTAAAAATAAACATAATTTTCTTTGATTTAATTGTCGGACTATGTGTATGTGTAAAGGAACATATTATTCCATTATTTTATTGTCTGAAGAGCATGCGTTTTTGTAATCAAAAACGCAGTGTTTCTGCAGCTAAAAAGCAGGTAAAACGCTGGAATTTTGATGTTTGTTGCTTTTTGCTACTTCTCATTGACTTCAATGTTAGCAAAACGCTGCAGAAATGGCAAAAACAATTGACATGCTGCTTCTTTGAACGCATGTTTTTTACCACAATTTATGCAAATTAAACGCTTCGTTTGAAAATGAATAGTGCGCACAGAATTTTGACATTTTCCATAGACTATTATGGAAACGCAAAACGCATGCCTTTTGGCATGAAAACGCTGCTGCTCAAAACACAGGTGAAAACGCAACGTGCGGACATAGCCTAAAAATTGCAGTGTGCCCATGGGGCCTAACATTATCTGTGCTGTCAGCTATTCTTGATGTCTCTATCTATAGGTCAATATCACTTTACAGTCACCAACAAAATGGCTTCACATTATGATCCTAAAGGCCACCCTCCCTTAAGGGCTCGTGCGCACGTTGCGTAATATCATGCATTTACGCTGCGTTGAGCACTGCAGCGTAAATGCATGCATCCTGCGTCCCCTGCACAATCTATGAAGATTGTGCATAATCTGTGCTCACGTTGCTTTTTTGAACGCAGCGATTTGGATGCTAAAATTTTGACCCAAATCCGTGCGTTCAAAAATGCAGCATGTCAATTATTTGTGCGTTTTGGATGCAGCTCCCACTCTGTCTATGGTGGGGGCAGCATCCATAGCGCATGAAATCGGCATCTATTCTGCAGATACAGTGCATCCATTACGCAGTGTTTCTGCAGTGATTTGAAGCGCACATGCGCTGTCAAATCGCTGCAGAAATTTCAGCATGTACGTGCCTACGAGCCTTTATCCTTTTGCAAATGCCCAGATGGTTAGGAGAGTTATGATTTCTGACACATGAGAGCAGATCCAGCTCACATTAACTGCAGTTATAATACGAGACGGCAGTACACTAGGTTGTCATGGCAAATTTCTGCAGCTGCTCCCCATAGTTTTTAAAAGTGGAAAATATAAAAAAAAATATGTTTCATATTTTACTCCATTAAATAAATGCTGATATTAAAAAAAATAAAAGTTAATACTTTACATATTTTTGAATTGTTGAAAACATTTTTTTTGGGGGATGATTCCTTCCCTTTAAAGGCAAAATATTTTGTACTCCGAAATTTTACCATGAAAGTCTTCCACCAAGTCCATAAAATCAAGCCCTCACTAAGGTCCGTCATTTTGCAGCAGAAATAGTTTCCACATTGCAGACAGGAGAAAGGCGCTGTAAAAATGACGTTGCCTCTTCGAATTTAAAATCTGCGCGCTCCCAAATCCTAATGGCCCCATCCATTCTGAGCCACAATATGCTTAAACCGGCATTAATGTAGCAGGGAGAGCTCACTTATCAATTTACTTGGTGTGTGCCACCAGAAGCTCAAGCTTGGCACAATGTTTTGGGTACTGAAAGGCTGTGTGCGCACGTTGCATTCTATTCCGCAGCGTGTAAGTCACTGCGTGTGCGTCTCAGAACGCAGCCGAAAAAGCTGCGTTCTGAGACGCATTCAGCAGAACGCAATGTGCAAACATTCCTGGAGAGAATTCATGTGTTCTAGATGCTTGCTCTGCCATAGATAGAGTGGGAAAAGCATCCAGAACGCACATTTTTGACAGTGCAGTCCCACTCGGCTCTGCAGCATCCCCATAGACTTGCAGTAGAGCGGGACCGCATTGTCAAAAAGAGCATGGCTGGCTGCGAGACAGTGCCGCACGATCAGAATGAACTCGGATGAACTTCACCCAACATCATTGTGATCGCGAGGCTCTGTGCGTGTGCTGCGGCTTGATTTGTGGTTACTTGTGAAGGACTCACCTGTGATCGCAAATCCCCTGAGTGACTGCAGTGAGCCGCGCGATCAGCTGTGCTTTCACTCAGGTTATTCGCGGGCACAGCTGCAGACCTCCACCTGAGGGCGGTAGCCGCCAGTAACCTCAGTGACAGCACAGCTGATCGCGCGACTCACTTCAGTTGCTGCATGGAGCTCACAGGAGCAGCGGTGTTCTACTGCCGCTCCCGTCAGCTTCTAATGTAGCAGAGCTGAAAGCGTTGTGGGATCTTGCGTGGATTACGTCGGACCTGGAGGTGTTTTTGAGGGGTTAATAAAGTGGTGAAAGAGGGTGTTTTTTTGTCTTTCATTACAAATAAAGGATGTTTTGGATGTGTGTGTTTATTTTCTTTAACTTACAGGTTAATCATGGAAGGTATCTCGGGGATACGCCTGCCATGATTGACCTGGGACTTAGTGGCAGCTATGGGCTGCCATTAACTCCTTATTACCCCGTTTGCCACCGCATCAGGGCAATTCGGGATGAGCCGGGTAGAGTCCTGGGACTGTCGCATCTAATGGATGCGGCAATTCCGGGCGGCTGCTGGCTGATATTGTTAGGCTGGGGGGCTCCCCATAACATGGAGCTCCCCATCCTGAGAATACCAGCCTTCAGCCGTGTGGCTTTACCCTGGTTGGTATCCAAATTGGGGGGACTACACGTCGTTTTTTTTTTAATTATTTATTTATTTTTTTACTGCTCGAATAGACACGCCCACCGGCGGCTGTGATTTTTGCAGTGAAACAGCTGTCACTCAGCATGGGGGCGTGTCTGACTGCAACCAATCATAGGCGCCGGTGGGCAGGGGAAGCAGGGTATACGAGATGGATTAATGAGTGGCCGGCATTTTCAAAAGAGGAGAAGCCGCCACAGTGTGAACGCCGTGCAGCGCCGCACCGGTGATCGAGGATCAGTGAGTATGAGAGAGGGGGTGGGAAGGAGAGACCGATATCGACAGAGAAAGAGACCGACATTGACAGAGAGAGACAGCGACCGAAAGACCTGTGTTTGTTATGTCAAAAAAACATGCGAATCGCAATAAAAATGTACTGTTTAACAGTTGGGCAGCGTTTTTCTACAACTCATTGATTTCAATTGGTGTAGAACGCTGCCAAAACGGACAAAAGAATTGACATGCTGCTTTTCTAAACGCAGAGATTTTGTCAAATTTTTGACAATCAAAATGCTGCGTTTCAAAAAGCATTGTGCGCACAGATTTTGCATGATTCTCATAAACTTTGCTGGGGAAGTACAACGCATGAATTTTGTCAATGACACAGTGCAGTTGTAAACGCAGCCAAAACGCAGAAAAATACGCAACGTGCGCACATGGCCAAAAGGTAGATTTGTAATTTTCATTGTAATACCAGCTGGGAGCTGGAAAATACTTGTGGATTAAAAACAGTAAGGCTATGTGTCCACGGTAGAATGTACCTGCGGATTTTTCTGCCTGAAAATCCGCGACTTTCGCGGCAAATC
>NW_027442466.1:37500-42500 GCF_048569485.1 Anomaloglossus baeobatrachus | reverse complement strand
GTCCTGGATGGAGTATGCTGAGCCTTGTAGTTCTGCAGCTGCTGTCTGCTCTTCTCCATACAGACAGACAGCAGCTGCAGAACTACAAGGCTCAGCATACTCCATCCAGGACTGTATGCAGAAGTTTTTTGCCCCCTGAAAAAATTATGTGGCTTCGCCATATTTTTGTATGCTAGCCAGGTACAGCAGGCAGGTACGGCTGCCCCCAACCCCCAGTTGCCTATTTGTACCCGGCTGGGAACCAAAAATAAAGGGAAGCCCTTTTTTTATTATTTCATGAATTTCATGAAATAATTAGAAAACAAATGACGTAGGCTTTGCCCCATTTTTGTGTCCAGCCAGGTACAACTAGGCAGCTGGGATTGGAATCCGCACCACCGGTTGGCCTGAGCTTTCTGGGCCCCACTGCTGCGAATTGCAGTCTGCAGCCACCTCAGAAAATGGCATTTTCATAGAAGCGCCATCTTCTGGCGCTGTATCCAACTCTTCCAGCACCTGCCTGCTATACCTGGCTAGCATACAAAAATATGGCGAAGCTCACGTCCTTTTTTTGTAGCTTTTTGGCAAAAAAAAAAAAAAATGCTTCCCTGGATTTTCCATTGCCAGTGAAGGTAACACCAAGCAGTGGGGGTTAGCAGCCAGTAGCTGCTTGGATTACCCTTAGCTAGCAATACAAAAAATGCAGTGGGAGCTAACATATATTTTTTTTAATTATTTATTTAAATAACTAAAAATAAAATGGGCTTCCCTGTATTTTGATTGCTGGACATCACAGTGCTGTAAAAATAAATCTTTAAAAAAATGACGTAGCGCTCCGCGGTATTTTTGATTCTCAGCGCAGATAAAGCAGACAGCTATGGGTTGCCACCCCCATCTGCCTGCCGTTACCTTGGTTGGCAATCAAAATACAGGGAAGCCCATTAATTTTTTCTATTTAAAAAATAGTTAAAAAAAAAAAATTACGTTGGGTCCCCCCATTTTTGATAGCCAGCTAGGGTAAAGCAGACGGCTGTAGCCTGAAAACCACAGCTGGCAGCTTTACCGTGGTTGGAAATCCAATGTGGAGGTCCCCTCAGGCTCTTTTTTATAATTATTTTATAAATATTAATAATTACACAATAAAAGTAGGGGACCCCCCAAATTGGATCACCAGCCAAGGTAAAGCGGACAGCTGTGGTCTGGTATTCTCAGGGTGGGAAGGTCCATAGTTATTGGGCCTTCACAGCCTAAAAATAGCAGGCCGCAGGCACCCCAGACGTGGCGCATCCACTAGATGCGCCAATCCTGGCGCTTCACCCCAGCTCATCCCGTGCCCTGGTGCAGTGGCAAACGGGGTAATAAATCGGGTTGATACTAGCTGTAAAGTCACCTGAGATCAAGCCCAGCAGTTTGTGATGTCATGGCGTCTATTAGATACCCAACATCATAAACTGTCAGTACTAACAAAAACAAAAAATCGACAAAAGAAATTTATTTGAAAAAACAGTCCCCAAAACATTTCCTCTTTCACCAATTTATTGTAAGAAAAAAAATAAAGGGGTCCCACGACGACTCTGGACCGTCTAGAATATGGGGGGGAGACACTCAGGGAACGTATCCCCCATTTTCTAGGAGTGCGGACCCTTCATGTGAGGAGTGTGGGTGCAATGAATCTGCACTCACTCTCCCCGGGTCCACAGCAGCAGAGTCCATGTCGTAATGGTTGCTACCAAAGCTGCAATGCCCTGCTCATGAGGTAAGGGCATGCCTAATCAGGAGAACTACTGTAGAGGAAGCTCTGCTCACTGGTATATAGGTGCTCAGAGGTAATAATAGATAAAATTAGTGAGTAACCTCGGCACTCTATATCTCCCAGACTAAGTCAGTAAGTCACAACGGATAGTAATGCAAAATCACTCTTTATTGGTCCGTATTAAGAAAATTTTTTTTTCATAAGCATATATGTTTTTGTCCAAAACAAGTTACAAATGACGTTTCGGCCTGAGCCTTCGTCAGATTGGACTTATCTGCATGTAATCATGAAAAATGACAATAATCAGTATCACATAAGAGTGAGAGAACAATAACATAAACTCGAACAATGTAGAGGTACAATTGGGATGCAGCAAAAAAATTGCAACACAGCAAGAAATGAAACACATGATACAAATGTCATAATACAGTACAAGGACAATATAGTAATGACAAATATGGGGTCAGAGTAGACTTAGACAGCTCTGGTACGAAAGAGATGTCAATCATAAAGTAACATGTGCAGTAGGTGTAGAGCTACACTATGCATGGCAGAGCTAATGGGTAGACCGACCATAGAAAAAGTGGAGAAAAAGTGGAGAAAAAGTGGAGAATAAGTGGAACATAAGAGGAGAAAAAGTGGAGAAAAAGTGGAGAAAAAAGTGGAGAAAAAGTGGAGAAAAAGTGGAGAAAAAGTGGAGAAAAAGTGGAGAAAAAGTGGAGATTAAGAGGAGAAAAAGTGGAGAAAAAAGTGGAGAAAAAGTGGAGAAAAAGTGGAGCATAAGTGGAGAAAAAGTGGAGAAAAAGTGGAGAAAAAGTGGAGCATAAGAGGAGAAAAAGTGGAGAAAAAAAGTGGAGAAAAAGTGGAGAAAAAGTGGAGCATAAGAGGAGAAAAAGTGGAGAAAAAGTGGAGAAAAAGTGGAGCATAAGAGGAGAAAAAGTGGAGAAAAAGTGGAGAAAAAGTGGAGCATAAGAGGAGAAAAAGTGGAGATTAAGAGGAGAAAAAGTGGAGAAAAAGTGGAGCATAAGAGGAGAAAAAGTGGAGAAAAAGTGGAGAAAAAGTGGAGAAAAAGTGGAGCATAAGAGAAGAAAAAGTGGAGATTAAGAGGAGAAAAAGTGGAGAAAAAGTGGAGAAAAAGTGGAGAAAAAGTGGAGCATAAGAGGAGAAAAAGTGGAGAAAAAAGTGGAGAAAAAGTGGAGAAAAAGTGGAGAAAAAGTGGAGATTAAGAGGAGAAAAAGTGGAGCATAAGAGGAGAAAAAGTGGAGAAAAAAGTGGAGAAAAAGTGGAGAAAGTGGAGAAAAAAATGGAGAAAAAGTGGAGAAAAAGTGGAGAAAAAGTGGAGAATAAGAGGAGAAAAAGTGGAGAAAAAGTGGAGAAAAAGTGGAGAATAAGAGGAGAAGAAGTGGAGAATAAGTGGAGAAAAAAATGGAGAAAAAGTGGAGAAAAAGTGGAGAAAAAGTGGAGCATAAGAGGAGAAAAAGTGGAGAAAAAGTGGAGAAAAAGTGGAGAAAAAGTGGAGCATAAGAGGAGAAAAAGTGGAGAAAAAAGTGGAGAAAAAGTGGAGAAAAAGTGGAGCATAAGAGGAGAAAAAGTGGAGAAAAAGTGGAGAAAAAGTGGAGCATAAGAGGAGAAAAAGTGGAGAATAAGAGGAGAAAAAGTGGAGAAAAAGTGGAGAAAAAGTGGAGAATAAGAGGAGAAGAAGTGGAGAATAAGTGGAGAAAAAAATGGAGAAAAAGTGGAGAAAAAGTGGAGAAAAAGTGGAGCATAAGAGGAGAAAAAGTGGAGAAAAAGTGGAGAAAAAGTGGAGAAAAAGTGGAGCATAAGAGGAGAAAAAGTGGAGAAAAAAGTGGAGAAAACGTGGAGAAAATGTGGAGAAAAAGTGGAGAAAAAGTGGAGAAAAAGTGGAGCATAAGAGGAGAAAAAGTGGAGAAAAAGTGGAGAAAAAAGTGGAGAAAAAGTGGAGTAAAAGTGGAGAAAAAGTGGAGAAAAAGTGGAGAAAAAGTGGAGATTAAGAGGAGAAAAAGTGGAGAAAAAGTGGAGAAAAAGTGGAGCATAAGAGGAGAAAAAGTGGAGAAAAAAGTGGAGAAAACGTGGAGAAAACGTGGAGAAAAAGTGGAGAAAAAGTGGAGAAGAAGTGGAGCATAAGAGGAGAAAAAGTGGAGAAAAAAGTGGAGAAAACGTTGAGAAAACGTGGAGAAAAAGTGGAGAAAAAGTGGAGCATAAGAGGAGAAAAAGTGGAGATTAAGAGGAGAAAAAGTGGAGAAAAAGTGGAGAAAAAGTGGAGAAAAAGTGGAGCATAAGAGGAGAAAAAGTGGAGAAAAAAGTGGAGAAAAAGTGGAGAAAAAGTGGAGAAAAAGTGGAGATTAAGAGGAGAAAAAGTGGAGCATAAGAGGAGAAAAAGTGGAGAAAAAAGTGGAGAAAAAGTGGAGAAAGTGGAGAAAAAAATGGAGAAAAAGTGGAGAAAAAGTGGAGAAAAAGTGGAGAATAAGAGGAGAAAAAGTGGAGAAAAAGTGGAGAAAAAGTGGAGAATAAGAGGAGAAAAAGTGGAGAATAAGTGGAGAAAAAAATGGAGAAAAAGTGGAGAAAAAGTGGAGAAAAAGTGGAGCATAAGAGGAGAAAAAGTGGAGAAAAAGTGGAGAAAAAGTGGAGAAAAAGTGGAGCATAAGAGGAGAAAAAGTGGAGAAAAAAGTGGAGAAAAAGTGGAGAAAAAGTGGAGCATAAGAGGAGAAAAAGTGGAGAAAAAGTGGAGAAAAAGTGGAGCATAAGAGGAGAAAAAGTGGAGAAAAAGTGGAGAAAAAGTGGAGAAAAAGTGGAGCATAAGAGGAGAAAAAGTGGAGAAAAAGTGGAGAAAAAAGTGGAGAAAAAGTGGAGAAAAAGTGGAGAAAAAGTGGAGAAAAAGTGGAGATTAAGAGGAGAAAAAGTGGAGAAAAAGTGGAGAAAAAGTGGAGCATAAGAGGAGAAAAAGTGGAGAAAAAAGTGGAGAAAACGTGGAGAAAACGTGGAGAAAAAGTGGGGAAAAAGTGGAGAAAAAGTGGGGAAAAAGTGGAGCATAAGAGGAGAAAAAGTGGAGAAAAAAGTGGAGAAAACGTGGAGAAAAAGTGGAGAAAAAGTGGAGAAAAAGTGGAGCATAAGAGGAGAAAAAGTGGAGATTAAGAGGAGAAAAAGTGGAGAAAAAGTGGAGAAAAAGTGGAGAAAAAGTGGAGAAAAAGTGGAGAAAAAGTGGAGCATAAGAGGAGAAAAAGTGGAGAAAAAAGTGGAGAAAAAGTGG